>NW_007258691.1:797605-878157 GCF_000164805.1 Carlito syrichta
GTCTCGAACCCGCGGGCTCAGGCAATCCACTCACCTCAGCCTCCCAAAGGCGCGGGATTACAGGCTGAGCCACCAAGCCCGGCTGATTATTACATTTCAAACAGGGTTTTTGTTGTTTTGAATTGGAGTCTCACTCTGTCGCCCAGGTTGGAGCTCAGTGACATGATCATGGCTCACCACAGCTTCCACCTCCTGGGCTCAGGCGATCTGATGTTTTGTAGAGATGAGGTCTGGCTATGTTGCCTAGACTGGTCTTGAATTCCTGGCTCAAGCAATCCTCTCACCTCAGCCTCCTTCCCAAATTGTTAGAATTACAGGCATGAGCCACCACGCCTGGCCTCAGGCAGGTTATTAAGCAGATTTTATGGCCGTGCCTGGAAGTCGGTACCCAGGTATACCATTGCTATGTGTTATCCCCTAGAAACACACCATCCTGAGAAATGGGCACTGGGAATGGTGCCTGTTAATAAGCAGAGGACAGCCCGACCCCATGTACTATGTGAGAGTGTGCTGTGGCTTCCCCACTTCCCTCCATCCTGAAGGACAGGGGTGGGGAGAGAGGGGGCACCGCCTGGTGATGTCTTTAAGGGCCCCACAGAATCTCCTGGAGCGTGCTGGAAAGGGCTGCAGTACTTGCCTGAATGGCACCAAGGTTTTCAATGAGTTGCTCTGGAGTGGAGGATCCCAGGAGTACAGAACTTACACCCTCGTTTCTCAGGCACCACGCTGGAAAGAGAGAACACTGGGTCAGGGCATCCAAGAGCTTCTGGTTATCGATTTGCTTATAAACACCAGCTACAATTGTTTCTTACAGCCAAATTTACTAACTCTTTGTGGAGGATGCACAGGGCTTTCTAGAACTAAAAACTTGGGTAGCACCCCCTGTCTAGAAGACTTGATAGAACCTGAGCATTTGAGCTTTGGGCTTGGTACCTTATGCCTGTACTTTCTACATAAAGCCTTGCCCAACAGCTAGGCCTTCGATCCAGCGACTCACCCTAGAAAAACCGTCTTGTTCCTGAAAAGCCTGACTCTGCTCACCGGGGTCCTGTTTCCACCCAGGGTCCTGATCTCCTGTCTTTCCATTTGATTCGTGATCTCACTTTTCCTCATCTGTTGCGTGGAGTCCTTGCCGACTTCAGGTGCCTGGTTCCTTGTTTCCACCTATCCATCAGCCCTCTCTGGTCTCCCTTTCTTCCTAACACGAGTCATCCTGTGGTGATTAACTAAATGACTCTTGCCAACCCTCTCTCCTTCCTCTGCTTCCCCAGCAAATTCCCATCGACCTGCACCTGTGTTTTCTGCTCCGCCCTGAGGGCAGCGGCGTGTGCTGGAGGGCCACGCAGTCCCGTGGGCTGGATCCTCCAGCCAGCCCGGCCAGCCGCATCCTTGCCCTTGGCCATCTCCCTCCTTTTTCTGAAATGACCCGACAGCCTGTATCCTCAAGCCCTCCATGCAACCCCTGCCCCCTCACTTTCAGCGGATGACCTCCTCTCCTAATTGATGAAAATTAAGTTTGTCTGGCGGAATATTCCCAAATGTCCTGCTCCAAGAATCCACATTCACATCCTCCAGTTTCCGAGGGGAGGGATGTGTGCTGTACCTGTCTGGGGCCAAACTCTATCAGGACCCAGCTCCCTTTTGCCTTTTCTTGAACTTGAGTCATACATTATTCCTCTCTCCGCACCCCCCCCCCCCACCCCTTTCTCTCTCTCTTAAAAAAGGCAACATCTCACAGCCTGGCAGGCGAACCAAGAAAATAAACAGATAATTTGAAAACAGTGTTGTAGTACCCAGAAGGGCACAGGGGCCTGGAAATGAAAGAGTGGGGGCGCCTAGCCCAGCTTGGGGTTCAGGGAAGAACTCTGGAAGTCAACACCTATGGGGAATCCAGATGATGAGGGGACAGGAGTGAGGAGAGAGAAGGGAGGGGCGAACGAAGGGAAGAGGTGAAAGGACAATCGGGCGAAGGGGCCGGCTGGAGCGAAGGGCTCCTGGAGGAAGGGGCGGGGACAGGGAGGAGGAAGAGGAGAACACAGCAGGATGCTTGGGGATGGGGAGGATTTCTAGACAGCTCAGTGTTCAGGAAGCACAAAGTGCAAGGCGGGGAGACAGGAAGCTAGAGAGGTGGGCAGGAAGGGAGGCTTGCCAGGTTGAGATGAGAGCCTCATCTCACAGATGGTGATGACGTCCGGTGCTAGCCAGGGAAGGGACACGGATATGTATTTAAAGGAACTGCTGCTGAGTGCAGGAAAGCTATAGGGGGGATGGGCAGGGACAACCCAAGCCACCAAGCCAGAGGCAGGAGAAACCAGTTGTGCAGGAGAGGGCTTGAATGAGGGTAGTAGTGACCCGGATAGAGAAGATGGTTGAACCAGAACAGTGTTTCTCAAAGTGTGGCCCTGTACCCACACAATGGAATACTATTTAACAAGGAAAAGAAATGATACATTGATACACACCACAGCATGAAAAATTCTAGAAAACAGTTACATGCTAATGGAAAGCCAGACGCAAAAGACCACCTGTTGTAGGATTTTACTTAGATGAAATGTCCAGAGAAGACAAATCTAGAGACAAAAAGTAGATGAGTGGTTGCCTGGGGCTGGAGGCAGGAGTCCCAGAGGAAACTTGTTTTAGAATGGGAGAGATTTTAGCATGTTTTGTTAACAGAAAGGAAGACAATAATAAATTAAAAACGTGAGAGAGATATCTTGTTCTGTTGACCAGGCTGGGGTGCACTGGTGTGATCATGGCCCTCTGAACTCCTGGGTTTAAGCGATTCTCCCACCTCAGCCTTCCAAGTAGCTGGGACTACAGATGTGAGCCACTGCACCCAGTTAATTAAAAAAAAATTTTTTTTCATAGAGGTGGGTATCGCTGTTGCCCAGGCTGGTCTTGAACTTCAAGTGATCCTCCTGCCTCAGCCTCCTTAGCAATTTGCTCTACAGGCGTGAGCCACTACACCTGACCTTGTGATATATATCTTATTTGCAGTTGAATACTCAGCCACCAGCCCAGTATCTGGCACATAGGCATGAATAATTGATCGATGTCCCCAAGCACCACTTCTGCACCCATTTGCTGATAAACCTCTTGTCAACTGATACTCTTAAGCTGTTACCATGCCTTGGCCTTTTATGGCGATTGCTAAATCTTTCCACATGGGCGAAACAGTGCTCCATCAAGGCGCCGGTCCAAGTAAGTGATCCAGGGTTCTTTCTCTCTCTCTTTCTTTTTGATTGCATTATTTCTATTTCCTGCTTTGTTTTTAGAATACTTTTTGGCCCCCTTTTGGGAGTTCTGAGAGCAGAGCAGGGTCTGGGCAAATTATCGTCCATAAACTATCTGACTGGTTCCTCAGCAGCCAAGTACTGGGTGGGCTGCGGGTGTAGAAGAACCCACTGGGCAGAGCTGGTCACTCTGTGCTGGGTAATTGGCATCTCTAGCCAAGTGTCAGGGCAGTCATGGCCAAAGGGCTTGTTTCCTGAGGACAAGGTGTGAGTGCTGGTGCTTGTGGCCTGTGACTTGGAGAGCAAGCACACAGTTGGGGTCATGTCATTGGTTTCCTGCCAGAGGAGCTCTCCTCCTCCACACCTTCCTGCAGATCAAAGGTGATAGGCTGGATCACTGCCCTTTTGCTTCTGAGAGTTCTGCTTGTTTATAAAGAAGGAAAGAAAATGAAGAAAGACCTCTGAGGGCATAGAGGGAGGAAAAGAGGGAAAAGCATGTTTTAATTTAAACTCAGACTCTGTAAAGAGGATGCCTATGTAACATCTAGTGAAAATCTAAAACTCGTGAAGATTTCCTCTCTAGAAAGACAATATTCTTCCGTCTCTTTCAGAGCTAAATGTAACACCTTCACGATACCACCTAAAAACTGTATTTATGACTGTTTAGAATATGTTTCTCTTTTGCATATTATTCTAACTATATGTAATGGGTAAGAGTAGATGAAGTTTTAAGTTTGGCATGTCTAATTCTTTGCAAAAACATCTTTATCATCATCATGACCACTTACTGAGCATGGACCTTTTGCTTTACATATATAATTTCCCTTTACTCAACAAGTTTGTAAGCTATGTATTTTATATCCATTTTACAGATGAAAAAGTTGTTATCAGGTTAAGTAACTTGCCAGTGGTCACATAGTTAATATGTTTTACTGTGCTTGTTAAAGCTCTAGGGATGCTAACTAAAACATGCCTTACATTATTTGATATTTTTAAATAAAGGATTAAAGCGATAATCATAATATACTTAGGTACATGGCCACCCCCCTTTCATTTCCATATCTTTCTATGACTGTTGATTGCAACTACCATTTCCCTGCCTTCCAACCTCAGAAGAGTCAAGCTACCAACAAATATTCTATTAAGTTATTTTATTTGCATAGACCTTATCTTGAACTTTTTATCTCATTGAGTTACTGTATCTGATCATGTCTCAATTCCTGCTATTTCTTTTCTTTCTTTCTTTTTTTTGAGTTGGCGTCTCACTCTGTCATACAGGCTGGAGTGCAGTGGCACACTCATGGCCACCACAGCCTCGAACTGCTGGGCTCAGGCGATCCTTCTGCCTTAGCCTTCCACGCAGCTGGAAGGCTGAATTTTTTTTATTTATTGTAGAGATAAGGTCTCACCAAGTTGCCCAGACTGGTCTCAAACCCATGGGCTCAGGCAATCCTCTCACCGCTGCCTCCCAAAGTGCTGGGATTATAGGCGTGAACCATTGTGCCTGGTAATTCCTGTTATTTCCTAATCCTTAGAAATGTTTTCTAGAATCAGCACCCATGTCTTTCCTTTCTCACAGCTGCCATCTGATTTATTTATCTCCTGTTTCTTCACTTATAAGTGGAGATAGAGCAAATCCTCTGTGAACATCTGTAAGGTAGGGCTAGTAACAATGTGCATCTCCTTGGACTGTTTTGATGATCAAGGAGATAAGACAGTGGGCAAGAAGTGCTTATCATAGAGCCTGGCAAATGTCCTTCAAGAAGGGAACTCAGACCAATGCTTCTCTGCCCAGTATGTCATCAGAGGCTACATGTGGGTACTGAGCATGCAAGGTGTGTCTAGCCAGAAGTGAAGTGTGCCTTCAGTGTAAAATCTATGCTGGATTTTGAAGACTTGTAGGGGAAAACAAAAAAGAGTATAAGATATCTCAATATTAATTTTGTATATTTATTCTATGTTGAAATGATAATATGTTGGCTATATTGAGCTCAATATAATCTATTAAAATTAACTTCACATGTTGCCTTTTTAATTCTTTAATGTGGCCACCAGAAAATTTAAAATTAAACACAGTCATATGTTGCTTAGTGTCAGGGACACATTGGAAAAAATGCATCATTAGATTATTTTATTGTTTTGTGAACATCAGAGAGTGTATTTATGCAAAACTTGGCAGGGTAGCCTGCTACACACCTGTACAGCATGCTATTCTACTGAATACTGTAGACAGCTGTAACACATGGTAGGTGCTTGTGTACCTAAACATAGAAAAGGCAAGCAAAAAAGTGGTAGAAAAGATAAAAATAGTCCACCTGTTTAGGACACTTACCATGAATGGAGCGTGCAGGACTGGAAGTTGTTCTGTGTGAGTCAGTGACCGAGTGGTGAGTGAGTGTGAAGGCCAAGGACATCACCATACCCGACTGTAAACTTTGCCAATGCTGTGCACTTAGGATACATGAAATTTACTTCAACATTTTTTTAATCTTTAATAATAAATGAATCTTGGCTAACTGTAACTTTTTTACTTTGTAGACTCAAATTTTTAACTATTTGACTCTTTTGTACTAACAGCTTAAAATACAAACACATTGTACATCTGTACAAAAATATTTTTTATATTCTTATTCTAGGAAACTTTTCCTAATTTTAAAAATTTTTCAGAAAACTTTTAAAACTTTTTTGTTAAAGACCAAGACACTAGCATGCACATGAGCCTAGACCTACACAGGGTTAGGATCATCAACAAAACTGTCTTCCACCTCCACATCTGATCCCACTGCAAGTTCTTCAGGGGCAATAACATGCTTGGAGCTGCCGGACGTGGTGGTTCATGCCTATAATCTCAGCACTTTGGGAGACAGAAGCAAGAAGATTGCCTGAGCCCAGGAGTTCAAGACCAGCCTGGGCAACTTGGAGAGACCTCGTCTCTGTAATAAATCAGAAAATTAGCCAGACGTGGTGGTGCACACCTGTATTTCCAACTACTTGGAAGGCTAAGGCAGAAGGATCGCCTGAGCCCAGCAGGTCAAGGCTGAGGTGGCCGTGAACGTGCCATTGCACTTCAGCCTAGACAATAGAGTGAGACTCCGACTCAAAAACAAATAAAACACCCATGGAGTCTGTTGTCTCCTGTGATAACAATGCCTGCCTTCTTCTGGAATACTTTCTGAAGGATCGGCCTAAGGCTGTGTTAAAGTTAATTTGTTTTTTATAAGTGTAAATAGAATACTCTAAAATAATGCTAAATAGTAGAGTGCAGTATGTTCATAAACCAGTAGCATAGTTGTTTATCATCATTATCAAGTATTATGTACTGTACATAATTGTATGTGCTAGACTTTTCTATGACTGGTAGTGCAGTAGACTTGTTGACACCAATGTCACCACAAATGCATGAGTAATTTGTTGCGCTAAGACCCTAGGACAGTGATGACATCACTAGGCGACAGGCATTTTCAGCTCCATTATAGTCTTACAGGACCCATGTAATCAACGTACTTACTGCAATGCAACCATCATTGACTGCAATGCCTATGACTGTGTGTGGTTCATATTATCTTTCTCTTGAGCACTGCTGGTGTGTGTGGTTTTCAACTATAACCAGCAATCGTGACATTTCATGGACTATGCAGTGTTAGAAGAGCAATGTTCATGGCCCTCAAGAAGTTCCAGGGTGTAGCTCTTTCTCCAGGATCTGTCTTCCATGTGATAGTAGCCTCGGGTCTCTGTCACAGTCCTGTGTCTCAGCCTCTTGCCGACACTGGCTTAGCTTCAACAGGGATAGGCACGTGTGCCCGAAGAAATGGATGTCACGACACAGTTCACCCCTGACACCTGTAAGGGTGTGTGCGTTATCATTGACATGTTCTGGTTTAAACTGTGTTATGAGGGAGAAGGGAAAGAAGTAAGGAAAGTCTTTCAGCCTGTAGAAAGTTCTGGGAAGCCCCAAATAAGTCACTTTATAGTGTTTACTGAATGCTTCTACTTCAGAGATCAGTCTGGCCCTTATATTTGCCATGATCTCAGCAGAAGTGTGTGCCCCCCGCCTTAGTCATTTTCTTACCAACAGCTAGCTGAGGTAGTGTGCAGCCCAGACGCTCAGCAATTGGGGTAAGGTCTTTGAGTTTGTTTTGCTGTTTTCTGCCTTCTTCGCTCACAATTCTTTCCTTCAGCCACTGGTAGCACTAGGGAAAATAATAACATCTAAATGTTAATGTCTGGTAAAGACTTGATGTCAAAGACTGCTGATTCAATAAAATGTAAGAACCACATGGTGAATTCCTGAATCTTCTTCTCTGACCCTTGTTTCTCAGTGATGAGGATGTCTATGTCTTCATGCAGAGTAATGTTCCCCATAGTCTCGATCCTTGTTACTGGTTCAAAACAGATTGAATTTGACTAATACTCACTATTCAAATGAATCAACATGCACAAAAGTTGCTTAAACCCTGACATCCCTGACATAAAAGTAATTGTATCCTAGTCTACCAAGTAGAGAAAATGATATTTCTTATTGGGATAGCCCAATTTTAGAATGTAGCCCCCCCACCCCAAAAAAAGCATTTACATTTTTCCAAGGTCTCTTCTGTCTTTTTGTTAAGAAAGCTGGGTGTCAAGGTTTCTGCTCAAAGAAAACCATTATCTTACATTCTTGTTATAACCGTCTTTCTCCCTCTTGCCTTTAATTCACTCCTGATCTCTTATTCTTTATAATAGGGTCTTGTGTCAGCTTCCTTAGCTCCTTCCTAGAAACAGGCAGGGGATAACAGATATGCACCGAGTACATTTTTACAGTTTTAAAGTGGGTAAAGACGTTCCCACGTGTTATTACCTATTGTATAACTATCGAAACTTAAAAAAGTAAGGAAACTCAAAACAGGAAACTATTTTTAAAAGCCTAGGAGAAGAGACCCTGATCTGTACACTAGGGAATGAACCTAATTTTATAAAAATAAAGAGAAAAATATTTTGGAATTTCTCAATGCCCTACTTTCCAGAAGTTTCTTAGTTTACTATGAAACAGAGAACAATAGCCTCTTGTGAAAAAGCCAGCACTGAATAGCAACACCCAAAGGAAAAGAATATGTGTAAGAATGCTAATCTGTTTTACGGAAAATAATGAAAGCCTGTAACACTGTGTGGCAACATGGGCTTTCTCCATTGCATGTATTTGTGACATCGCCATCACTGATCTTATATCTTCCCAGAGGCCACAGAGAGCTTTGTGACAGGCAGTTGGCCATCGAGACCCCACCCACATGATTCCAACAGGCTGTTGATTTTTGTTTACTGAGTATTTTTTCATCATTCTAAGACAATATTTCCAAAGAAAAGGGTAACCACAGTATGTTTCATTGTGATTTTTGGAATAATTTTGCCAATGAGAAAAGGAGAAGGGCAAGCTGCCCCAGTTCTGTTTGCCTCCCAGATCTCAAAGGCGTAGGGTCTGGCTCCTGACTTGGGAGTTTGCTAGGGAAAATGGCCAAGAGCTTTCCCAGTTTCAGCTTTGGGATGCCTGGCTTCTTCCAGAGAAAGAGTGGCCTGCAGCCTCTCCCCAGAGATGACAGCTGGTGCCAGTGGGGATGAGGTGGACACTTCTAAACAATGAACACTGTCTTTGGGACCCAGGCAGCCTTCCTGGAGAGTGCTAGCTATGTCAGAGAGTCCCTGAACTCAATTTTGATGTCCTCAGTGGGAAAAACATCACCAATCCTCACTTAAGTTTCATAACATCTTTCAGGAGACCAATATCTCTGACTGTTATTCAAACAAACAAAGATTGAAAACAAATAGCCAACTGCTTTTGGAACAATTTCTTCTCATTGTAACTAGGAGAGTTTCTGAGGTTTCAGGATATACTGTGCACACAAAGAGTGGTTGATTTGGACATGGTGCCTGTAATCCCAGCACTTTGGGAGGCTGAGGTGGGAAGACTGCTTGAGCCAGGAGTTCAAGACCAGCCTAGGCAACATAGGAAGACCTCATCTCTACAAAAATTTTTAAAAATAAGCTGGGTGTTGTGGTGCACACCTGTAGTCCTAGCTACTCAGGAGGCTGAGGCTGAAGGATCACCTGAGCCCAGGAGGTTGAGGCTGTTGTGAACTGTGATCTTGCCACTACACTCCAGCCTGGGTGACAGAGCGAGACCCTGACTTAAAGAAAAGATCAATTTATTTATCAATCTTATGGAACTCCTTCATTTTTGAAATCCTATATGCAGTGCATTATTTTTCTTAGGGTTGGCTTACAAAGTATATGTGTGCGCATGTACACATACATGTTATACCCTCCCATATTGAAAGACAGACTTCTAAAATTTAAAAATAAAGTTAAAAAATCGAGCATTCATTGTCCCTTTCTTCTCATGCCCAACACCATAAGTCTTATGGTTGTTTTAATCAGTGGAAAATATAAACAGGTTAGGGTTTTTAAAAGAGTAGATTCATAGTTTTTATACTGTTTTCCTCATACTGAAACAGACAAACATGTTTTAGAAATAAGCCGTTTTAACTTCTTTACAATTGGGAAAATGTTAGCAGAGAGAGGAGTTGAGGCTTAATTAAAATGTTAAAACATGGAAACAAGCTGGGTGCGGTGGCTCATGCCTGTAGTTCCAGCACTTTACAAGGCTGAGGCAGGAGCATCACTTGAGGCCAATTTGAGACAATCCTGGGTAACACAGCACCCTCCCATCTCAAAATCTCTCCCAACCCTGTTCTATCTCTTACCCCACCGCACTGCAGTGACTTGATTCCATGTTGGTCTTTCTAGAATGAACAGGTAGAAGGCAAGTGTGGTTCATGTCAGCATCTCCAGTCCTAACATAGCTGGCAGGAAGTAGGGACTCAGCCAATAGAGTAGCGAGGGAGGAGTCAGAGAAACCAGAATTCTGAAGGATCTAAAGCAGGTCACATGTAGCCCAGGGCGGCTGGCAATGCGGCCCCCCAAAATCTTAACATCATGTGTTTTTTAGCGTGTATTTTCTTCGTGACCCCATGCGTAGTTCCATTTTTGAAGTTCACAATCACGCCTTACTCATGACATCACTTTTTGGCAGTGCGTGCATTTGTGAACAACTGTTTTCAATTACGAAGCACATGAAGAACAAAATTCAAACAAACATTTCTGATGAGCAACTTGAAAACTCACTAAGAATCACGACCAGTTCCATTGGACCAGGCATTGATAGTTTTACAAAAATAAGGTCACATTTCCCACTAGTTTTATACCGTTCTCATTTTTCTAAACTTTATATTAAAAAGAAGTCTTATTATTATGTGTATACACTAATTATATTATATTATTTATGTGCCGCCCAAGACAATTCCTCTTTACTCGATGTGATCCAAGGAAGCCAAAAGGAAGCCCTAATCTAAAGAAATCTCTTCAGCTTTACAGACTGATCACGACCCCCACTCCTTTATGCTGTATGACTCTGCCAGCAGTCCTATGGGACGCCACAGTGCTGGTGGACTCCTGTTATTTCTAATTCACCCTTTCACATGTCTGTCTCTCTTTCAAGTCCCTGAGCTGTTCCTTGAGGGTCGGGACTGTCCCATTCACCCCTGTATCCTCAGCACCCAGCACATAGTCCAAGCGCACTCAACACATATTTGTCAAAGGGACAGTGGAATGAGCTTTCCTCCACAGAGAAGTGGGCTATTCGTTTTATATATGTTACAAAAGTCTCTGAATTTCATAAAGCCAAATTCTTTGCCCTCTCCCAATGCTGTGACCATTATTTATGTGTCCCTGTTTTATAGGTAATGATACTGGGGTAGGAATGGTTTGTGAGACTTGACCTAAGGCCCTTAATTGGCTGTTCATTAATCCTAGACTGGAACTCAGGCAGAAACCAAAGCCATAGACAGAATCAGTCCACATGGACCTTATATGGAATAAATTAGCATCCAAGATGGTTGACCATTACTATTTAAAAATCAAAGTCTTTCACTCAAAATAGTAACACAGTTTTCACTATTGAGGTAGAAATCTCTAGGTAAAATGCTAGAGCTAAAAAAAACTGCCTTTCCAGCTGGGCACCTGTAATCCCTGCCTCCACTAGTTTTCCTGTTCCTGGCCCTTTGCAGTGGAAGAAAATGATACTCACACACAGTGAGAAATAGAGATGGAGAATCCTGACAACGTCCAAGTCCACGGGTGAGTTACTGCTGGGGCCAGCCCCATTCCATCCTTCCTAAGGATTATGTGTGTGAACCAGTGGAGTCCCCCTTCTTTGTTGGTCTTCACTGAGTTCTGCCTCTTGGAACCAGAGAATTCCAAGACCGTAAGAAGTGTTTATGGAGTAATAGATGAGGTGTAAATAACTGTTTTGTCAGGACAGTCTTTACAGAGGTGGAGACAGTGAAGCTTTGTCTTTAGGAATGGGGAGAGGTTACACAGAAGGATAAGAAGGACATTTCTAGAAGGCAAAGGAAAGTACAGTGCATTTGGGTTGAAGATGAAGTAGTGTGACATGGGGAGAGACAGGACTGGAAGAATAGGCTCAACTCAGATCCCAGCGGATTTCCTTGAATGTTTTTTTGTGGAGTTTGGGTTTTGCTCTATAAGCAATGACAGGGAAGTCATGGAAGGATTCTAAGCAAGGTGATGAACGGTCAGGTGAATGTTTTAGAAATACAGGTGGTCACAGTGGCGGGTTGCTGAGGAAAGGTGAGGGAGTCAGAGAGTCTAGATGGAAAGTTAGTGTGGCAAACCCTGAAGAAAACCTGGAGATCTAACCATGGGCTGTGCAGGGCACAGACCTTAGAGTCAGGATGTGATCTGCAGGATTTGGTGCCTTACTGAACAGGAGTGAGGAAGGAGAGGAGGGAGTCTGAGATAATGTCTTGGCTTCCGACCATGATGACCAGATAAATGGGTGGAGGTCCTGTTAACCAAGAAAGCAGGGCGGGTTCTGGGCAAGGTGGATTCCATGGGATATGACTGATGCCCCTGAGACACCCACTTGGAAGGGCCTTACAGACACAAAACAGCAGTGGTGTGCAGCTTAGCAGTGAATTCAGAGTTGATGCCTTCATGTAGATATCACCACCGTTGGAGTGGTAAGGGTAAGAGGATCAGAAAATCCCCGGGTTATTATTATTTTCTAAAAGAGCCCTAGGTATGTATTTTTTATGCTGAGTTAATTTATCCTTCAATAGCAGTTCAAAATTACAAAAAACACAGAATATTAGCATCTTTTTTTTTGGAGAGGTGAGGTCTTGCTATGTTGCCTAGGTAGTTCTCAAACTCCGGGACTCAAGCAATCCTCCTGCCTCGGCCTCTCAAAGTGCTGGGATTATAGGCGTGAGCCACCACACCTGGCTGAGCATCTTAATATTATTAGAGCCAATCTGAAACACAAACCATTTACATATTCTATCTATTTTAGGAGGAAGCGAACATTGCTAACTTATTTATCTACTGCTTACCTGTCTACTTTTCTATCTTTATTTATTTTTGCTTTTACTAATAGTATCCCCTTCCTTCTTAACATTGCCCTGATATTTGCTTCTTTTATTTTTGCTCTGGTAACTCTATTCAAGTGGTTTTCCTAAGTGCACACGTATTACTCTGGAAACACTCAGTTGATCATTTAGAGCCTTGAGTGTCTGCAGAGCTCTGAAGACGCACACTTAGTGGCCAGTCCCCTTTCACCTGTGGAGAGCTCTTAATCTTTATTGTTAAGGATGTTCTAGGAGATGCTGAGTTGACTTTATACAAGTCAACAATAGAAATATTTCCCAAGCTGCTTTTGGGCTTAGCTGCCTCAAACCATTTCGTATCCCCCCCACCTTTTTTTTCCTTTCTCCTTTTGCTAGTGGATTTGTGAAAGGATTTTCAGCTGTCTGCGGGATTTTCTCAGTGATGGAGGTTAGGTAATCATACATTCCAAATGTAAGGTAGCTATTTCTTCTACCTTTAAAAACCTGGATTTGAAGGGACATCTTTGGGGAAGATAATTAATTGAGAGGCAGGGACCTGGACTCTCATATCAACCTTATCTAGTACCTTATTTAATATCTTGGTCAGTTTCTGCATCTGAAAAAGGTCTACCCCTCTTAGAAGGTTAGTGTGAGAACAAATACCTGGCACACATAATAGTGCTTTGAATTTCTCAGCAGGCCTCTGAAAGAATATATGGCAACATGCTTAGCTACAATGGATTAAAATTATTCTGTATCCATTTCTCCTTGTGAGGTTAAAAGGAGGTGAAGGAAAACACTTAGCTTGGTGCTTGGCACATAGTAGGTGCTCAGTAAAATGGCAATTCTCAATATTTCCCTGCCTTCATCTCTCTGTCTTCACTTCATGCCTTTCTTGCCTTCCTTTTTTTAATATATCTTCTTCCTTAAGATGCTTTTAGTTTTTCCTTGTTGACTTGTTTAGATTTGGTTCAAAATTATCCAATTTTCAGAAGCAAGATCATATTTTAAAATACTGGAATAATTTTTGTGGAATAATACAAAGTTAGAAATAGGACCATGCCAACATGTTTTAGGAGGTATTTATGTTTTATTATATTAGAGGACAAACAAGCTAAAAGCTCAGCTGTTACAGGCAGAAAGGAAAGTGAGAGATCTGGAGCCTTGAGAAGGTTCTGGTGTGGGAAGTCTATGATGGCCACAGCCACACCAATGAAAGGGTTGATGACTTGGATTTGACTTGAGCTGTTTTCCTGATCACTTAGTGCTGATGTGGGCAAGGTTGTTAGACTTATGCTTCCTCTTGGGAGAATTTTGTCTTGTCTGTGTATTTTGTTTTTTGAATCAGAGTCTCACTCTGTTGCCAGGCTGGAGTGCAGTGGCACAATTACAGCTCACTGAAACCTCAACCTCCAGGGCTCAGATGATTCTGCCTCAGACTCCCAAGTAGCTGGGACTACAGGTGCATGTCACCACATCTGGGTACTTTTTTGCTTTTTTTTTTTTTAGAGACAAGGTCTCTCTGTGTTGTCCAAGCTGGTCTTGACTTCTGGGCTCAAGTGATCCTTGCCCTCCCAGATTGCAGGAATTACAGGCATGAGCCACCAAGCCCAGCTTGTCTGCATTTTTTAAATGCCTGTATTCTTTCTCCCTTGACATTACAGAGTAATCTGCGATTCTAATGTTATTACACATTCTCTCAAGTTTTTTAAACAGGCATGTTGTTATTAATAAGGAGAGATGTTTGAAATACTCTCTAATAAATTAGTCATCGAGATGTCCTGAATGGAAGTAATTTCGTGTCAATGATCTTGAATCTTTATGCTTCAAAGCAGAATTTAAGCTTCAAGACTTAGCAACCCAAGTTGATCTCTACAATCGCCAGTCCTAGAGTCCCAGTGACAGAGGCATTGTTGTGTCTGTCTCCTGAGGTCCTCCCCACCTCCCCCTTGTCCCCAACACACACGAGTGCCAACCAATCTCAAATCATACTCAGCTACAACCATTGGCCTCATGTGGATTAAACTTAAACTTTGTTTTCTCAAGAAAAGAAAAATTAGGACCAGGCACCACATGGTGGTTCATGCCTATAATCCTAGCACATTAGGAGACCGAGGCAGGAGGATTACTTCAGCCCAGGACTGGCAACATGCTTAGCTACCGGCCTGGACAACATAACGAGACCACATCTCTACCAAAAAATCAGCCAGGTATGGTGGTACATGTCTGTAGTCCCAGCTACTTGGGAGGCTGAGGTGGGAGGATCACTTGAGCTCAGGAGGTTGAAGTTGCTTAAGTCCTGATTGTGCCACAGCACTCCAGGCTGGGCAACGCAGTGAGACCTCATCTATACAAAAAATGTATAAAAAAGAAAAAAAAAGGAAAGGAAAATTAGATCCTCTTATATAGAAAAGAGATTTTCTATTTTATCAGTTTCAAATGAGGGATGGAATGTTTTCTTTAATATAAGCATAAATAACAATGTGGGGGCTTGAGTCCTACAGATTCACCCAGGTTATTGGGCACTTTCCTCTCAGTCCTCAGGGAAGAGAAACTTCTGCGCAGGGAGATGATCAAGGGTTGACTGATGTGTGGCCAGAAACAGAGAACTCCAGAAGGCTCAGGGGAGCCTGCCAGAGGCCACCGACCTGGCTAAGGCATGGGCTGCCTGAATTAGGAAGTTCTTGGCTGCTGCAAGGCTATTCTAATCCATCTTCCTCCCTTCCTTCCACCCCAAACTTCCTTCTAGAGTTGAAGAAAATACCTTCAGCGAAGCTCTGGAACGTTCCGGCACCCCATTTCCATATTTTCCTGAGATGATTCCACAGGCAAGTGGAGACCATGTCATGGCGCCAACCCCTATGGAAGAAAACACTTAGAAAGTGGCTTGTGCAAATTGGGATCAAAAGTGTATGTTGGGAGTTGTTTAAACCAAACATGGTTAGTTATAGGGAAAAGCTAGCCAGGTAAGTGCAGTAATGCCAGAATACATTTTTTTCCATTACGATTTAGGGGCTTACAATTTTTTTTTTTCTGTTAGAGACTCATTTTGTCACCCAGGCTGGAGTGTAGTGGCATGATCACAGGCTCACCACACCCCTGATCTCCTGGGCTCAGGTGATCCTTCTGCCTTAGCTTCCTGAGTAGCTGAGACTACAGGTGTGTGTCACCACACCTGGCTCATTTTTGTCTGATTTTTGTAGAAACGAGGAATCGCTGTGTTGCCCGGACTGGTTTCAAACTCCTGGGCTCAAGCAATCATCTCGCCTTGGTCTCCCAGTATGCTGGGATTACAGGAGTGAGCCACTGCAGTTAGCCACAAATTGTGTTTAATTCCTTCATCAAGTGGTGAAACACGCACTGTCTGTTCTTGGGAGTGGGCCGTATAAGCAAGCCTGAAAATGCAACTTAGCTGTGAATTCTTGATGTCCAAAATTCATGTTTCTTTGTATGCTCAGAAACAAGCAATCCTATTTGTGCAAAAGTTCAGTACTTTGTCCATTCAGTGCCTAAAATAGAGCCTTGTACACAGCAGGCACACATGCCTCATACACAGTAAGCACTCAATAAATGACAGCAATAAAAACAATATTGTTGTTGTTGCTGAGTTTTTATTTTTTATTCCCTTACCCAGCGTTTTCATGCTCATGTGAACCTCTATTTCTTAGGTAGAAAGTTATTTTTGGGAACTTTTGATAAGTAAGGCTTATCATGTGGGTTATTCATGTTTTTGACATGATAAAAAGTGTCAACTGGCCAGGTGCGGTGGCTCATGCCTATAATCACTTGAGTGTTCAAGACCAGCCTGGGCAACATAACGAGACCCTGTCTCTATAAAAAATAAAAAAATTAGCCGGGTGTGGTGGACTGGGCTACTCGGAAGGCTGAGGCAGTCCCAGCTACTCAGGAGGCTGAGGTGGAAGGAGCCCAGGAGGTCAAAGCTGCAATGCCCATGATGGTGCCACTGCACTCCAGCCTAGATGACAGAGTGAGACCCCGACTCAGAAATAAAGACATACATACATACATTTATTATGTATATCTTCCCTCTCTCTGAAAGTATGAACCCTACCTACACAGAACATGTAGGGTCCAACTTGTTGGTTGCAGAATTTCCCATATCTAGCTTAGTGTCGGGCCAGAGAGGAGACATATGAGGGAGGACCCCTAAAATCCTAGAATTATCTTTAGGAGAGTAGACCCCTTGTAGTACAGGATTCCCTTGCTAGGTAAGTGTTAGAAACTCATTGGCATCAGTGTATCAGCTAGTGTTGTTGTGAGAGGCTGTAGTCAGCTTCAGTGAATTTTTCTGGAGATTCTTTCAGCGCATTTGCCCATTTCATGATGGGTGATTTACATGAACAACTGAACAACGTATAAACATGCTAAGTGTTCAGCAGTGTTGACCAAAAAAAAGAAAAAGGGCAAGGCCCCCATGGCCCCTATGCCCCGCCCTCCCTATTCACCTTATCTCGCCTTGGACAACTTTTCTGTTTGTTTCCCCAGAGGAAAAACGTCCTCAAAGGAAAATATTTTTGCTGAAGTGGAAGAGGTGAAACAAAAAACAACAGAAACACTAAAAGGCATCCAGATTGATGAGTTCAAAACTGCTTTGAGCAGTGGAAAAAGCATCTGATTAGGTGTATTGCATCAAACAGAGAGTGCTTTGAAGGTGACTGAAGTTTAGACATGTAAGAATAAATACACAATTTTCATTAAAAATTCTGTATTTTGGGATCCCCCTTCATGGATGTATACACCTGTGAGTTTTTGGAAAGGTAGTCATGGTCCACTCCAAGATGCATGCTCTGGCTATAGAAAACACCTATGGAAAATGAATCTATTCACTGGTTCTTCCTTTCATTCTGTCTGCATTTATTGAACTCCTGCTGAGTACATATTAAACATCAGTCCCAATTTATAATTCTGCTTGACTTTCATCAGTGGTTCCCTGTGGACTAAATACAGCCACATTTTTAACTCTGCTACCGGAACGCATGGCTCTTAAGACCCTTGTGTTGATTAGGGACATTTAGGAAAGCATTTCAGTAACACTTTTTTCAGAATCAATGACCCTTCTATGGCTAAAAGTACTCATTAGATTTGGTTTGAAGGTTACCTATTTTATGGTAGAGCTCTGGCAGCTGGACCTCCACCTTCTCTCTCTGGAAAAGATGGTACTCAGCTTGCTCGCAGACCGGTGGAATCATATTGAACTGTCTTGCTACAGAATAGGCTTCCTAGGGAGCAACGAGACCATAAGGGAATTGATACCGAGGAGAAATAAGGCTTCACTGTGATTTGCATGCCTGCAAAATGTTCACTTTAGTGACATCAAGACAAACCAAGAAACATGCAGGATGCCAGATAAGCAAAATGTGACCATCACTGTCACTAGTCGATACACTTGATGTGGGAAATCCTTCTTATTCTTTGAGAGGGTTTGGACTGAGTAAAGTCCAGGGCAAATTAGTCAAAGTATGAATTATGGACAATGATAAAGAAATGTGGCCAGGCGCAGTGGCTCACATCTAGAATCCTAGTACTTTGGGAAGCCAAGACGGGAGGACTGCTTGAGCCCAGGAGTTTGAGACCAGCCTGGGCAACTTGGCGAGACCTCGTCTCTACAATAAATCAAAAAATGAGTCAGGTGTGGTGGCACATGCCTGTAGTTTCAGCTATTTGGAAGACTGAGGTAGAAGGATTGCCTAAGCTCAGCAGACTGAGGGTACAGTGCCCGTAAGTGTGCCACTGCCCTCTAGCCTGGGCGGCAGAGTAAGACTCTGACTCAAAAAAAAAAAAAAAAGAAAAAAGAAAATGCAATTTAACTATTAGGTTCCCAGAGAAATAAGACTTAGAATAATATGCAAAAGTAATCTGTAATTAGTGTGTTATAAACAGTATGGTTATTAGTTCATACTGTCTTTATAAGACAGTGTATCTCATTAGCTGTAAAATTCACTTTACCCTATTGCCACCCCAAAACCTACTAAAACAGGATTCCTGTTAGGGACCTAAGCCTTTCTTGTTGTATTTTGAACCGATAAGCTCCAGCTCCAATATCTGTTTGTATAAGGTTGAAATTGATCATAGAATTTCAGTGCCATATTGATTGTGAGAAAAGTTTGTAAAAATATTTTGTACCTTATGCATGTATCTAGAAAACAATAATAAGGTTCTCAGCAGCCATTTAAGAATAGAAATTAAGTTACCATGATCTCCATAGCACTCCACCTTGAAGTACCCCAGTACATTGCCATGCCTTGGTTTATCACGTGTGTCATGGCTCGAACGATTTCTACAGAAGGCCAAACAGATAGCAGTTCGTTAGTTTATCTACTTTTCAAAATTATGTTTCTTCCCCCCCTGTTCCTCAAGGTTTAGACGTTTAATGTAATTATTTGTTTGACTAATAGACTTACCTTGACATTGGTGACAGCATAATAGTCTAACATGAAATACTTATGACTTGGAGGCTGATGGTTGAGTAAACTGACATTCCATTTTCTGTTTGCAGTAACAATACTCAATACTCAATGATATGTAAAACACAATTACCACCTTTATATTTATCACTTGATAGTATTTATCTTGTACTGATAAAGAATACATGATTGATCTCTTTAAGAACCTGGGTATTGGCTGGGTGTGGTGGTTCACACCTGTAGCCCCAGCACTTTGAGAAGCTGAGGCAGGAGGATCATTTGAGGCCAGGAGTTTGATACCAGCCTGGGCACCATAGTGAGGCCCCCCATCTCTGTTGGAAAAAAAAGAAGTGCTCAAACCTGGGTACCTTGCTCATTAATATGAGAAGAAAAAGCATTTGTTCTAACATTGTAGACTGTAAGGTCAAGGAGGGCGGAAGGTTTGTCGTTGCACATTGGATTTGCAGAGCCAGGCCTCACACAGAGTGACGGTCTAATACAGATGACTCATTAACAATGTGTTTAGCAGAAAGATAAACATATTAAACGCTGCACAAGCAGCTGAAGCCACAGTGGCTCATGGCCTGCAAAGACCCACCCTGTCCTTGATTGCTTTCAACCTAATTTTGTCCTAAGACACCCATGTCATTGATTCACCGGGGCCTGCTCATGGTCCTGCCCAGTGTGCTCATCAGTCTCTTGCAACTTGGCATCATGTTTCCTAAACAGGAAAACAAATCCCTTCCCCAGAAGGGTGAGGCAGAGCTGAGCCCCTTGGCAGCAGACAGATGTGACACAGAATTAGCGAACATGGAGAGCCTCAGCCTAATTTAGTGAAAATTCCCAGACAGGGCTGGATTTCTTCTTTGAAGCAGGTCAGTGAAACACCCAGGATACCAGGCCATTTTACATTTTCAGGGGGTCACAGGCCTCTGGCTTTTCTGTGTCCGTAATACCAATCAGTTAATATCCTTCAGAAGAACAAAATCCTTGTCTCAAAGTGGAGCTGGTGTAGATGTATTCTTTTTTTTTTTTTTAATTTCTCATGAGCAGGCACTGTCTTAATTGGCAGGGAGGCCGGATGCAGTGGTTCATGCCTGTAATCCCAGCACTTTGGGAGGCTGAGGCAGGAGGATCGCTTGAACCCACGAGTTTTGAGACCAGCCTGGGCAACACAGCAAGACCTTGCCTTTATGAAAAATTTTTTAAAAATTAGCTGGGTGTGGTTGTGCACACCTTTAGATAGTCTCAGTACTTGGGAGGCTGATGTGGAAGGATTCCCTGAGCCCAGGAGGTTGAGGCTGTGGTGAGCTGTGATCGTGCCATTGCACTCCAGTCTAGGTGACAGAGTGAAATTCTGACTCAAAAATAAATAAAAAATAAATTAGTAGGGGACAGTATTAGGAACAAGACGGCAGAGTCAGGGTCTTAGCATTTTTGCTGGTTTGGCAGATGTCAACTATTTCGAATTGCCCTTGATTTCTTCGTTTGGAAGACGAGGATGCTTTCATTCACTGTTTTCTGTCCAACGGGGATAGGATTTAGTTTATAAGCAAAAGATTTTTCTTTCTTGGAGAAAGCCTCCCCAAATCAAATTATTACGCAGCAACGAAAACTATGACGTTCACGCTTCCTTTATAAAACAAATGTGGTTTGAAAAAGTTACAAGGAACTGCTTTTCTTCTCTCTTATTATACAAATGGAAATCAGTGCTTATGATAAATGTTTCCAGAAGTTGCAAACAATTATTTGACTCTCTGCCCCAGACATATTCTGTCTTTGGATGTCCCGTTCCCCGCTTCCTCCGCAATTTTGCTCCTGCTCCCAGCAGAGCTGGGAGTCCATCCAATTAACAGTATTTATTAGGTGTCTGCTCTTCCCGGTGCTGGAGATACCGTGGAAAATCTCTCACATTAGCAAACACCAAAGGGGTTAACAGAGAAGAAACTGGTCCCTGGACTCTATCTCTGTGATAGAGTAGCATGGTCTGGTACTGGGCCACACGGGGTCCCTGAAGTCTGGGCCAAGCGCAGTGGAAGTGAGTGGAGGTTGCCATGCTCCCTGCACATTCATTCACGTATTTGACTCACACAGTTGTCAGGCATGGCGCCAGTGACTTGACTCATCTGTGAGTAAAGCAGACACAAAGTTCCTGGACACAGGGAGTTTAAAGTTGAGAGGAGAAGATGGAGAAGTCAACACGTGATTAAAGAATGTGAAGTGTTAGGAAGAAAACACGAAGGGGGCTGAAATAGGGAACAAAAGGGAAGACTTATTTAGCAAGAGCGAGGAAGGTTTCATTGAGAAGTAATGTTTAGGTATAAAGAATAAAAAGGAGCCAACCATGTGAAGAACAGTGGAAGAGCATTCCAGAAAGACAGAACAGCATATACAAAGACCCTGAGGCAGGACAGCAATTGGAAGTGAGTTCTGGCACTTGGAAGCCATGATGGCAGAAACTTAGTAAGGTAAGAAGACAAAGGTACAAAATGAAGTTGGCAGAGGGCAAGCCATGTTATTTGTATGTTATTCAAGAGTTAATGGGGCCATTAACATTGTGTTAGATGAGGGAATGATAGAATATAGTTTACATTTCAGAACACTCTAAGTTGTAGAGAATCAGCAGTGAATGGATGACTGGAGGTACTGAAACAATGTGGCAGTTTCTAAAAGATCTAAAAATTGACCTTCCATATGATTCAGCAATCCCTCTTATGGTCATATACCTGGAGGAACTCAAATCATTCTACAAAAAAATGCATGTGCACACATGTTTATTCCAGCATTATTCACGATAGCAAAAACATGGAACCAACTGTGCTGCTATCCAAAGTGGACTGGATGTTTAAAAAGTGGTACATATACGCAATGGAATATTATACAGCCATAGAGAAGGACAAAATTATGGACTTCACAGCAACTTGGATGGATTTAGAGTCTATCATACTTAGCGTTCTATCACAAAAACAAAGAACTGAGCACCACATGTTCTCACTCATAAGTGGACCCTGAACATTTATCACAATAAGAAAGGGATCAGCAGTAGTGGGACATTTCCAGGGGAGGGAGTGGAGTGTGTGTGTGTGGTGGGGGGTGGTACATAATATCAATATGGGTACGTGATCCTAAACCAGGCAAGATGAGGACCAATGGGAGGTCCAAACTTCAACTGTACATAGAACACTTATGTACCAAATCTTGACTTGTACCCCACATCTTTAAAATAAAATAAAATAAAATTTTAAAAATGTATTTTAGGCCAGGAGCAGTGGCTCACACCTGTAATCCGAGCACCTTGGAGGTTGAGGCAGAAGGATCACTTGAGCCCAGGAGTTTGAGACTAACCTGGGCAACATAGTGAGACCTCGTCTCTACAAAAAAAAAAAAGAATCAGTTCGGTGTGGTGGTGCATGCCTGTAGTCACAGCTACTCGGGAAGGAGGATTGCCTGAGCCCGGGATGTCAAGGTTGCAGTGAGCCATGGTCATGTCATTGCACTCCAGCCTGGGCGACAGAGTGCGATCTTGACGCGAATGAATGAGTAAATAAATAAATAAATAAAAATTTTAAATGTCAGATAAAAATTCCCCAAGTTGTTTAGTTCTCCAAGAAATAAAACCACACTGATGGCTGAAGTGATTCTAATATGTAAGAACACTAGAGGGCAGCATTGTTGAAAGGAAAAACTCAGCTGAGCCTAGATGCTGTTTCAGGCGTGTGTCATGGAAATGCAGTTTAAAAGCCTCCGAGTCAGAGCATCCGTTCTGAGTGGGAAGAGGATGTAAGGAAGATCATTTAGTGTATTGCTTAATGCACCTGGGAAAGGATACTCAGACAAATGTGATTAATTCTGAATGTGACTTCGTGGCCAAGACCCCACCCTCACTTTTCCAGAAGACTTAACCTCCTTGACTCTGACTGCATAGTAGGAACACCTGGGGTAGGGATGGACTTTAAAAAGCACTCGTGTCTGGGCTCCACTGAGGTTCTGTCGTATCAGGATCTCGAGGGCTGAGGCCCTAGCATCGATGATATTTTAGAAAACTCACCCCAGATGATGATTCTAGCACCGCCAGGCTTTAGAACCAACATGCTTGTCTGTACCGCTGGTCTCAGAGTGTCACCCCCAGGACCAGTAGGTTCCACAGCACCTGGAACCTGTTAGAGATACAGATCCCGGGGCTCCACCTCAGACCTGGCAAATTACAAATCCTGGGGGTGGGGTCCCCAGTGGTTTGTGTTTTAAGCAGCCCTCCAAGCAAGGCTGACACACCACTTTATACCATTCCCAAGCAAGCCATCTCAGTGGGTATGAATGTCCTCCTACATTTCTTCTTCTGCTCTTTCATCCAATCCAAATGATCCATGCTGTAATTTAATCTTTAGTATTTTTGCCTTAGTACATATGCAAACAGACAATGGCTATGATACACACACATGTGCGTGCACACATGCGCACACACTGTGGTATGAATCAGAATCACCTGGGGAATTTGATGAAAATACCTCAGTCCAGGTCCCAGTCTCCTTCAATGAACCAGGGCCTTTGTATTATTTTTATTAGCGATTGAATCACAAAGTTTGAGAAAAACAGTCTAAACTGTTGAAAGACTTTGCCAAATCCTCCCTCTGTAATCTTTTCCAGGGCGAAACAGTCATTATTCTTGAACCTGGTGATGCCTCCCCAGGCAGCTCTGTCGTGTGTTCCCCAAGCACACAGATGGCCTCTACAGATGCTGCTAGTCAATTTCATTTCTATGAGTATTCCATTTCCATCTGCAAAGTGAGGATGATATTGATCTTGTAGAATTCTTTCAAAGCCTGACATGGGATGATGTGTGTAGACTAATTTGTGAATCTGAAAGAGTAACACAAACCGGATGTGGACCTGGCTGTTTCCTCACAAACAGGCCAAGATTCTAACATTTTAGTGGCATTTTTCTTTCGTTACATAGGTCATTTATGTTTTAAAATATGCCTTTTATGCCAAAGGAATTAATACGACTTTATTTTGAATGAGAAAGTGTTTGTTGAGAAATATTTTAATTTTTAAATTAGACCGCATGCAAAAACTGATAGCTTATGTTAAACCTTTTATCATGGGAAATGTTTCCTAGAATTTTGAAAGTTGTAAGCAAACAGTTACACTATATGAACAATAAACCATAAGAACTATAGATACAAATATGTAAAACTTAGTATTTCAGGACTTGGCATGGTGGCTCACGCTTGCAATTCCAGCACTTTGGGAGGTGGAGGTGATAGGATTGCCTGAGCCCAGGAATTCGAGATCAGCCTGAGCAATTTGACAAGACTCCATCTCTACAATAAATTAAAAAAAAAAAAAAATTGGACAGGTGTGGTGGTGCGCACCCGTAGTTCCAGCTACTTGGAAGGCTAAGGTAGAAGGATGACCTGAGCCCAACAGGTTGAAGCTGCAGTAGCCATGAGCATGTCACTGTACTCTGGCCTGGGCAACAGAGTGAGACTCCAACTTAAAAAGAAATAGCGTTTTGATCAAATAAAATGTACTCAAATTATTCTGGCCATAGAGACAAAATGACAAGACCAAAGAAACCTTAGATATAATCCACTTGCAGTTTTTTCTTACTCTAGTTGAGTTCATGGAGTTAATGTTTTAAGGCATAACTAAAATCTTGAATATTATTAACAACTGTAAGTGTATTGAATATGCTTGCCAAATACTGACAGCAAACACACAAAATAATTGTATGACATAATGAAATTATATGTAATTTTCTTCTTACTTTTCAAAGTTTCCTGTAAATGTGTGATAAACTTTTATAATGTAAAAAGAAAGATCATCTAACATGCAAAGACACCATTTTAAACCCTGACGTGTTATAGGTGTAACCAAATGAAATAGCTATTTTCAGAGGACAAAAATGGTTTAATATTGGGAGTGTCACATAGTTCGCTCTAATTGATATGAGATCTTTTTTTTTTGGAAGAGGCAAGGATTGGGGTAGGGTCTGGGACAATGGTATGATTCAGGGACTTGATTTCATCAGAGAAATTGTTGTAAACACTAATAAGTGATAGGTCTAGACCTGGGCACAGTTTTCACTTTGGGTCAGCTGCTTGTCATTTATCTACCTTCAGCTATTTATTGTTTTATTCAACTTCAGAGCTGGTAGTGGTGGTAGTTTCTAATTGTGCCTCTTTGCAGCTTAAAGATTTCCTCTTGCATCTTCAGATTTCCTCTTGCATCTTCATCTATCCTTCATCTTCTGGGCTGTGGAGAATTCTCTCTTGGTGCCCTCTTAGTGCTAGAGTTAGAGGGCGATTATTCCTCAGAGGATTGGAAGCCTTGTATCCATAAAGGAAGTGATGTCATGCTTACAATGGCTCATGAGTCACAAGCCTTAAAGGTTTGCTGTCTGTCTGAGGACAGCCTGGCTCTGTTTGCCCTACAGAGCATGCACCAGGATTCAGGAGACATGGTCCTCCCCAGCCCCCTATCACAAACACTAACCTTGGACACATCGCGTGTCCTTGCTGGATTTTGATTTCTTCATCACTAGCCTGGAGCACATCTCTTGTCCTTGTTGGATCTTATCTTCAATTCAAATGAGCAGGTTGATATTAATTGGGCACATACATGACCTTGATGATAACTGTTTAGGGAGGTAGTTAAGTCTTCCTTTTGTTGCTAAAGAAACTGAGACTCAGAAAGATCAAATCACTCAGGCGAGGCCTCGGCAGATAGTCTGTGGGGCCACAGCCAGCTCTGAAGTTCTGTGATTGGTCATCTTGGAGGCTTTGTGCATAATGCATCAAGAAACAGGGTGGTTTGGAGACCAAAAAAAACAACTCCAGGGAATTAACGTAAGTGATCCAACTGTGTATTTGTGGACATGTGATGTCTTGTGTGTGGTTGTATCCATCCATCCCTTTGCATTTAATACGCCAATGGCTATAGTTCATGATGCATATGCATGATCTGGGAAATAAGAGTTATCTTTTTGCTTTTTTAAAGAAAGACCTAAAATCTGATGATTCTTTGAAAAGAGAGCCAAAAAAGGGCTGTGTCTGCATCTGATCTGCTGAAGATTAGAGAAAGAGTGGGTTTCACAAGACAGTTTCTAGAGAAAAGGCTTTCTGGATCAGGGCATTGACCAAACCGATTCTGAATCAGAACATAACAGATTCAAGAGATTAGAAAGGAATTCATGCACCAAGCCAAGTCAGTAAAACTCTTCTATCTGGAGAAATTTAACCTTGTTCAAAACTCTGGCCTAAGAATGGAACTTTATGTCTCCAAAGGCAAAGACACCCTGCAGCTACCCTGAGAGAAACTTCCCTGAAGGAAGTCTTCAGCCTCTTCTCTCTGCCACACTGGTTTTTACTGATCCTAGATAGTTTGCAGTTAGCTTTTGATATTGCCCAAATGAGATTTCAGAACTTATTCTGATATGTGAAATATGTTATTGAAATGGGACACTTTCACTCTCACTTTTAGCTAACGTCCAAAGGCCCTGAACAGAAACAGTTCCAAAGTGTGGTGCTAGACCACCTATGTAGGACATTGTGGTGAAAAAGGTTTGGCCATCTTTATCCCAACTTCTATCTTGAAAAAATAAATGAGTGAAAAAAACCTCTTAGAACTGATAAATGAACTCAGTAAAGTTACAGGATACAAAATCAACATATAAGAATCAGTAGAGCTGGGCTTGGTGGTTCAGCCTGTAATCCCGCACTCTGGGAGGCCGAGGTGAGTGGATTGCCTGAGCCCGCGGGTTCGAGACCAGCTTGGGCAACTTGGCGAAACCTCATCTCTACAATAAATCAAAAATTAGCTGAGTGTGGTAGTGCGCGCCTTAGTTCCAGCTACTTGGAAGGCTGAGGCAGAAGGATCGCCGGAGCCCAGCAGGTCGAGGCTGCGGTGGCCGGGAGCGGCCACTGCACTCCAGTCTGGGCGACAGAGTGAGACTCCAACTCAAAAAAAAAAAAAAGAGTCAGTAGAATTTTTATTCACCAATAACAAACTAGCTGAAGAATAAATCAAGAAACCAACGCTACTTACAATAGTCAAAAAAATTAAATATATAGAAATAAATTTAAGAAAGAAAAAAATTTCTACAATAAAAATGATACAATTCCGATAAAAGAAACTGAAGAGGACACAAACTAATAGAAAGACATCTTATGTTCATGAATTGGAAGAATTAATATTGTTAAAATGACAATACTACCCAAGTGATCTGCAAATTCAATGCAATCTCTATCAAAATACCAATGACATATTTCACAGAAATAGAGAAAACAATCCTAAAATTCATATGGAACTACAAAAGACCCAGAATAGTCAAAGTAATCTTGAGCAAAAAGAACAAAGCTGGAGGGCACCACACTACTTGACCTCAAGATATACTACAAAGCTATAGTAACTAAAACGGAATGGTTCCATCATAAAAACAGACACATAGACTGATGGAATAGAATAGAGAACCTAGAAATAAATCCACATATTTACAGCCAAATAATTTTTGACAAAGGTACCAAGAACACTCACTGGGGGGAAAGGACAGTTTTTTCAATAAATGATGCTGGAAAAACTAGATATTCATCTGTAGAAGAATGAAACTAGATTCCTATTTCTCATCATATACAAAAATCAACAAAAAATTAATTAAAGACCTAAATGTAAGACCTGAGGCTGGCACGGTGGTTTGTGCCTATAATCCCAACAGTTTGGGAGGTCAAGCGGGAGGACTGCTTGAGTCCAGGAATTTGAGACCAACCTAGGCAACATAGCGAGACCGTGTCTCTACAAAAGATAACAAAAATTAGCCACGTGTGGTGATGTGTGCCCAGCTACTTAGGAAGTTGAGGCAGAAGGATCACCTGAACCCAGAACGTCGAGGCTGTGGTGAGCCTTAATCGAACTACTGCATTCTACCCCAGGTGGCAGAGTGAGACCCTAACTCAAAAAATAAATAAAAAAAGAACTGAATCTATGAAACTACTTGAAGAAAACATAGGAAATGCTTCAGGACATTGATCTAGGCAAAGATTTTATGGAGAAGCCTCCAAAATCACAGGTAACAAAAGCAAAAATTGACAAATGGGATTATATCAAACCAAAGCTTCTGCACTGCAAAGCCAACAATCAACAGAGTGAAGAAACAACTTACAGAATGGAATAAAATATTCACAAACACTTCACCTGACAAGGATTTAATTTCCAGAATATACAAGGAACTCAAACAACTCATCACCAGCAACAAAATAATCCAATTAAAAATGGGCTGGATGCAGTGGCTCATGCCAATAATCCCAGAATTTTGGGAAGCCAAGGCAAGAGAATTGTCTGAGCCCAGGAGTTTGAGACCAGCCTAGGCAACTTGGCAAGTCTTGTCTCTACAATAAGTAAAAAAAAATTCATTGGTCATGATGGCATGTGCCTGTAGTTCCAGCTACTTGGAAGGCTGAGGTGGAAGGATCACCTGAGCCCAGCAGGTCAAGGCTGCAGTAGACGTGATCATGCCACTGAACTCTAACCTGAATGACAGAGTGAGACTTTGACTCAAAAATAAAAAAATTTTAAAAATAGGCAAATTAGCCGAATAAAAATTTCTCAAAAGAAGACATACAATTGGCCAAGAAGTATATGAAAACTTGCTCAACATCACTAATCATCAGGAAAATGCAAATCAAAACCACAATGAGATATCAACTCACCCTAGTTAGAATGACTATTATCAAAAAGACAAAAAAACTAACAAATGTTGGCAAGATTTGAAAGAAAAGGGAACTCATATACTGTTGGTGGAGATGTAAATGAGTATAGCCAATATGGAAAAGAGTATGGAGGTTTCTCAAAAAACTAGAAATAGAACTACCATATGATTGAGCAACTCCACCACTGTGTGCACATCCAAAGGAAAGGAAATTCGTATGTCAGAGAGATATCTGCACCCCCATGTTTATTTCAACACTATTCACAATAGCCAAGATAGGAAATCAATCTAATTGTCCATCAACAGATGAATGGATAGTGGAAATGTGGTATAAATACACAATGGAATATTATTCAGCCATAAAAAGAATGAAATTCTATCATTTGTGGAAACATGGATGAGCCTGGAGGACATTATGTTAAGTGAAATAAGCCAGAAACAGAAAGATAAATGCCATATGTTCTCTCTCATATATGGAAACTAAATAAGTTGATCTCCTAGAAGTAGAGAGCAGAAGAGTGGTAACTAGAGACTGGGAAGATTGGGGAGAAGGAGGATGGAGAAATTGACTAACGAATACAAAATTACAGTTAGCTAGGAGGAGAAGTCCTAGTGTTCTACAGCACTTTAGGGTAACGACAGCTAAAAATTGTTTATTCTATATTTTAAAATAGCTAGAATAGACTATATTGAATATTCCCAATGCAAAGAAGAGGTAAATGTTTGAGGTGATGCATATGTTAATCACCCTGATTTGATCATTACACATTATATACAGGTATTGAAAAAGCATACTGTATTCCATAAATAGGTACAATTATTATGTGTCCATTAAAAATAATAATAATAAAAAGAACATATGAATGGTGGTTGAGAGAGACTTGATTTGGACTTGTTTGTGTTCTGGAACATTTCCCTGCCTTCCTCTGTGATCCTTCCATCCTCCCCAAGTATTTCACCTCATTTTCAAACTAGATAAAATGCTAGGACCTAAAAATCCCATTTGTATAATTTGCAAATAAGAACAGCTCCCTGAATTAAGAGCCTGACCTTGAGGTGACATCTCCTAAACAGACAGACACAGGCTGTCTTGGGAATTCTTCATTCCTTCATTCCTTCTTCAGCTTTCTCTGGGGAAGGGAGGCTATGTGATGCTGTGCACTTTTTTTCCCCCAGGCTGGAGTACAGTGGCACACTCACAGCCACTGCAGCCTCGACCCGCTGTTCTCAGGTGATCCTTCTTCTTCAGTCTTCCAAGTAGCTGGAACTACAGGCACATGCCACTATGCCCGGCTAATTTTTTGATTTATTGTAGAGATGAGGTCTCACCAAGTTGTCCAGGCTGGTCTCGAACCCCTGGCCTCAGGCAATCCTCTCACCTCGGCCTCCCAAAGTGGTGAGATTATAGGCATGTGCTACCACACGCAGCCAGATGCCATGTACTTCTAAATATTATTTCCTGCTCTACAAGGCATGTACTCCTTAATCCTAGCAAGGGAACAATTGTTCATTTTATGTGCAGCTAAGGATGACCAAGTGACTTGCCCAAGGCATGGCATTCTACTCCATCCTCATCATTTCCTGTAATCCTCTTATCGCCACCTCCAGTTTTGCCAGCTTCTCACCTAGACCCACTACTGCCTGCTAACAGGTTCCAAGAAATAATCACGTAGAATATGGATTATACAACTGCACCCTTTCCTTCAACAGAATCTAAACACGGTCCCCACCGTTTCCTACTAGCACCTGTCATTCCCAGCTATCGGTTTGTATTTCCTGTGTTTGGTTAATACTAAATGGTCGCAATTAAAGAGATGATTTCTATTCGGATGAAAGCAAGGTGGCATCCATGACGAGGGAGTACAATGCCGTTCTTACATATGTCAAACTCTATAAGTTTGTGAACAGTTGAATGAATTTTAATTCATTTAGAAACACACAACATGAAGGTCAGTAAACCTATCACTTTAAGTTTTGTCTGGAGCAAGGCAATGAATAAATAAATTTAAACAAACAAACTAAAGGGAACCAAAATCCCAGGATTGTGCAATTTTCCTAAATACCTAACTTATATCTTCATCTGAGAAGCTAAAAGTGGTATCATCAGGAGGTTTTAGGACAATGGTCCTCTAAGTTAGCATCCTAGGGTTTCCTTTGGCAATGTTACTGAAGTCAGTCTGTAGAAAAGGAACGTATATAGTGTGAATATGGGTCTTCCACTGATGTGCAGTATTTCTGTAAGCATAAATGAAAATGTTAAAATTTGAAAATGGATTCCCTTTCCTTCTAAAATGTTGAAAGTTTTGTTTTTGTCATTTAAGTTTCTGATCATCTCGAGTGTGTGTGTGTGTGTGTGTGCGCGTGCGTGTGTGTGTGTGTGTGTGTGTGTGTGTGTGTGGTGTAAGGGAGGGATCTTGTTTTATTTATTTTTCATGTTAACATGGAAAGCTACTTTTTTGAGACTGTTATTGAATAGTCTCTTGTTTTTCCACTGATGTTCTAGACCACTTTGTCATAGGTCAATGCTTTATAAATGCTATTGTCTGCTTCTAGAGTCTGTTATATTCCATGATCAATTTCTCCCACAGCCAGTACCATTCCTAATTACGAGGCTTCATAATGAGTACTACTATGAGGTAAGGCCAGTCCTTCCCTTCCACTTAATCCACCTTTAGGGGTCATTTTGGCTCTTCTGGGCTTTTTACTTTTCCTTATCAATTTTATAATGAGCTTATTTTAAAAACTTGGGTGGATTTTGGTTGCAATAGATCCATTTTAGCAGAATCGGCATCTTTAAGATATTGTCTTCCAGTCCATGAAGTTGGGATATATCTCCATTTATTTAATCTTCCTAATGTTCTTCAGAAAAGTTTTATAAATTTCTCCATAGAGCCCTTGCATGTCTTTAAAATATTTTAAATTCCTATATACTTGATATTTTGAAAAATATTATAAATGGCTTCTTCTTTCTTGCCTGTACTGGTTTATTGTTCTCTCTGCTTCCTTTCCATTCTTTTTCTCTTTTCATCCCACCAGTGACTCTCACTCCCAAGTAAATTCACTACCCACCCCCCTCCCCTGGCTTCTCAGGTTCTTTTCCTCATCCACCCCTTCCCCAATACATCACAAAGTCCAGAAACCTAAGGAAATAATCAGCACTTCTCTGGGGGGGAGAGGGCAGAGTGAGGGAGCTGACTAGGGAAGTTCATGCATTATTAATATTTTTTTCCCCTGTCACACTGGTGTTCAGAATCAAGGATGATCACGCTTCAGAGATCAGAGGGCAAATGACAATGGCAGCAGGCTCTAGTAGGGATGGAAATACCTACTGTGAGACATTTGCCTGTTTGGAAGTCTCCTTTATCTCTGTATGAGAGTCAAATGCTGCAGTCCTTGTTGTTACTGGGGGACAAAAAAAACCCCAGAATTCTCTTTTGGAGGGCAGGTCCCTTGTAGTACAGGTTTCTCCCACTAGGTGGGTATTCTAGAAATCCATCTGCATCAGTGTACTAGCTAGCTGATGAGAGCTAGTTGTAAGCAGCCGTGTTCAGCTTCAGTGAATTTCTTTTTCCTTTTCTTTCTTTTTTTTTTTTTGATGTGTGGAGAATTTCAATGTGTTTGCCAGTTTCATTATGGATGATTTATGAGCGTACCTCCCATACCATGCTGAATGTTCAGCAGTGTTTGACCAAAAACAGCATGATTCCCATGCCTCACCTTCCCTATTCCCCTGATCTCTTCCTAAGCAACTTTTTTCTGTTTCCCCAGATGAGAAAAGTCCTCAAAGGGAAATGTTTTGCTGAGGTGAAACAAAAAGTGACAGAAGCACTAAAAAGCATCAAAATGAGTTCAAAAATTGTTTTGGGCTGTGGAAAAAGTATCTCAATAGGTATATTGCATCAAATGGCGAGTGCTTTGAAAGTGACTGAAGTTTAAACATGTAAGAACAAATACACAATTTTAAAAAATCAATTCTGTTTTGTAGGGGGGTTCCCTCTCATATATTGGTATGAGGTCAGTTAAGTCCCTCAGACTCTATCCTAGAACATGGACAAGATAAGTTTGACCTAGAACATTTTCCTTCTTCTTTTTTTAGTTGGAGTCTCACTCCATTGCCCAAGCTGGAGTGCAGTGGCACGCTCACGGCCACCCCAGTGTCGACCTGCTGGGCTCAGGTGATTCTTCTGCCTCAGTCTTCCAAGTATTCAGAACTATAGGCGGACGCTACCACACCTGGCTAATTTTTGGATTTATTGTAGAGATGAGGTCTTGTGTAGTCTTAAACCCATGGGCTCAGGCAGTCCTCTCACTTCAGCCTCACAAAGTGCTGGGATTACAGACCTGAGCTACCACTCCTGGCCGACCCAGAACATTTTCAAAGTGGGTGTTATCAGTAGTTACTCATCACTGCCATTGATGATAACATTTCCATGAGCATCTGATTTTGAATAATCTGATTTTTTTCCTGGTGGATATACCAAAATGAATGATCTACAAAATGTATGCTGAAATAAATAAAGAAGTTAACCTGTGTAGGTTTATTGGATAGAACCAATTTATTCCAACTTTAGAACAGGTAAATGAAACACTTGTTATATATCAGAAACAACTACCAGTCAGGACAATTCTGGAATGACATTAAAACCTAATCAACAACACACAGAAAGATGTGATATAAGTTATAGATACTCTTCACTTAACTATACTATATAAAAAGACTCTAAAGAGGATATTTTAAAGAATTATTAGCTTTTTATTTCGTGATCCACTTGAGCTTTGGGTTGCAGTTTTTCTTATTGAGAAATAAAGATGTCGCTAAGTTCTTGTTGTACCAATTAGTTTTTTTCTTTTGAATTGAGTATTGAAAACTCAATTCAAATTCCTTAAATGTAAAAGACATTTTTAATCAACTCTTGCCACTGGAATTATAGTCATATGATGTCTCAGGAATGGTTTTTCCAAGTCACTGAGCACCAGTCTTTTTTATAGCCCTCTGCCCTGCTATTTCGGATTTCTCTTGGAGCATTGGTGTGGCTGTCAGTAGCATCCAGGCTTCATGCAAATGTCAGCAGCATGCTTAGCCTCATCATTCTAATCAAGACTCCTGAGATTCACTCTGATCGGGCTGCTCCAGTCACATGAGACAATGACTCTGATCAAAGGGTTAAAAAAAGGGGGAGTGTGCTCCATTGGCTTACTTCCAGATCCCACCCTGCAACAGAGGAATGGCAAGGGAAGAGGAAGTCAGCCTTCCTCTGGATCAACTGGTAGTTTGGGAAAAGGATCATCATTCATATGAAAATCTGGGTACCAGAGAACACACGACAGCTGCTGGGTGGACAAGCAACAATTTCCATTCTGCTTGGTTTGGGTTTTGTTGGCATACAGGGAACTGGGTTCCTGGGCCACATGGCAACTGAGAGACAGAGAGGGAGTTAAGGCCATTGAGTGTCTACCTCATGCTGGGCTCTGTGCTGAGAGTTTTCCCAACATTATTGCATTTATGTTTTACTACAGCCCTACAAGGTGGTATTATTACATTCCTATTTTATGTTTGAAAAAACAGGTTTAGAAAGGTGAATACTTGATGAAAACAGTTTTGAGTTGAAAACCAATCCTACCCACCCACTCCCATGCTCAAACAAAATGAAGAAAAAATCTTTTTCTTTCTCTTCACTCACACCTGTATTTTATGTCCACTCTTTTGATTATGCTATTTGAAACACATAGAGGGTTAACAATTTAAGACTTCAAAAATTTCATGAAAAAATAGAATTAGAAGATAAAATTTTATTACTAAACATAAACTTCATTAAATTCAAGACACTTTTGTAAGTGGTGATATCAGTCATTTAGTACATCTCTAAAGAACTGGGAGTCCTGAGAATTTAACCATATCAGTGTAGCCTTTTTTACATTATTAACTGAATAAAAAGTTCAGAAGGAGCCAAATCAGGACTGTAAGGTGTCTGCCTAATGCTTTCCCATTGACAGTCTCACAAAATTGCCCTTATTTAGTGGTAGGAATGAACAGGAGCCTTACTGTGGTGGAGAAGGACTCTCTGATGAAGCTTTCCTGGGTGTTTTTCTACTAAAGCTTTGGCTTTCTCAAAACACTCTCATAATGAGCAGATATTATCATTCTTTGGCCTTCCAGAAAATTGACAAGCAAAATTCCTTGAGTGTTTCAAAAAACTGTTGTTATTGCCAAGACCTTTGCTCTTGACTGATCTGCTTTTGCTTTGACTGAATAACTTCTATCTCTTGGTAGCCATTGCTTTGATTGTGCTTTGTCTTCAGCGTCATACTGGTAAAGTTATGCTTCATCTCCTGCTACAAATCTTCAAAGAAATGCTTCAGGATCTTGATCCTGCCTGTTTAAAATTTCCACTGAAGGCTCTGCTCTTATCTGCAGCTGATCTGGGAGCAATGGTTTTGGCATCCATAGAGTGGAAAGTTTGTTCACCTTTAATTTTTCAGTAAATTGTATAAGTGGAACCAATGGAGATGTGTATGGTACTGGCTATTGTTTCTGCTGTTGTCATCTTTCTTCAATTAGGACATAAACTAGGTTAGTTTATTTCCTCACAGAGTGACGTGGATGGCCTGCCACTGCAGGCGTCATCTTCAACATCATCTTGTCCCTCCTTTGTTTTCTTTTTTTTCAGTTGGAGTCTCACTCTGTCACCCAGACTGGAGTGCAGTGGCCGCTCCTGGCCACCACAGTCTTGATTTGCTGGACTCCAGCGATCCTTCTGCCTCAGCCTTCCAAGTAGCCAGAACCACAAGTATGTGCTACCATGCCCAGCTAATTTTTTTTTTATTTATTGTAGAGATGAGGTCTCACCAAGTTGCCCAGGTGAGTCTTGAACACATGGGCTCAGGCAATTCACTCACCTCGGCCTCCCAAAGTGTGGGATTACAGGCTGAGCCACTGAGCCCGGCCTCTTGTCCCTCCTTAAAATGAGTTAACTGTCTGTAAACTGCTGATTTCATTGGGGCATTATACTCAGAACTTTCCTTAAGGCATCAGTAATTTCACCATTCATTCTTCCAGGCTTCACCATAAATTTGATGTTTGTTCTTGCTTCGATGTTAGCAGAATTCATGTAGCTCTGATGGGGGCTCTTTTCAAACGCATGTCTTATCTCTAGTGCCTCAAACTAGATCTTGCTGAGACATGTATAACAAATTATACAGGTAGTTTATTGTGGTGCAAAGTGAATTAAAATCCACACATAGTTTTTTCATAATATGCACTTTTCATGAACTTTTTTGAAGACCCCATATATTTGTATAAATCAAAGAAACAAGTCTTTGGAAGAAAGGTATTAGGCAAAACCCTCACTAAATAAGTTTTCCAAATGTCCACTGAGCTACTACAAAATAAATTTAATCAAACTCACTAGTTCTTTGAAGTAACTAATATTTCCAAATCCATTATCAGTGAAATAGTTATTTTTATACTTGGAAGCATCTGCCACTGCATTGTAGATATCTGATTCAAGTCTTAAATTTTTAATCTTTAAAATCATGTGAATGTCATCCTTACTGGTCAGACAGACAGATGTAGGATCTTGACGCATAGTTTCTTATTCTATTATCTTGTCTGGAATGTTTTATTTATATAACTGTCTGTGTACCCACTTCTTGGGATAGGCTTTTAACTTTATTTTAAAAGGAATTCTGTCTTGCAGATGAAAGAATAAAGCAAGCAACTTGGCAGAGGATTGATAAGAGGACAAAAATTTTTCCTCTAATGAGATTTTCTACTGGCAAATCCAGTTTTATGCGGCACCAGAAAGAGGTCTTTACTGCTTCTTTAATAGCATAGGTCTGGTCTTCCTTCCTGGTTCTGCCACAGGAGATGTCTGGAAGGAGATGCTTTCTTAACCTCAATGATATTAAAACCTCTACTTAGCAGATGCAGCATGCTGGCAGCCCCAGATTCATTTGGGCTCTGCTGTGCTTATTTATATTTGGCAGGTATCTGGTAACTAACCAAAAGGAACTTTTGAACTTGACATAGTGGAGTGGAAAGATTTTCTCAGCTTTTTAACTGAGTTACCAGGTAGTTACCTGGTAGAGAGGAGCTTAATATCTTAAATAATAATGTCTTAAAACAAAGCATCTGTTGCTTTCTATGCTAAAATGTGAAACTACTCTGATAGTGGCAAGTCAATGGTCACCAAAAGGGCTGTTACAGAGGAGGCCAGCCTATCTCCATGGCTCTGCCCTGGGACACTCCTTTTCTTTTCATTGTACCTACATCACTGTTCCACACATTGTCTGCTTGTATCTGGAGCCCTCAGCTTCTTTCTTTGAGGCTTTCCTTCTTGCTTCTGAGGCTCTTCCCATTCTCCATCCAGTGATGGCTGTTTTCTCTTATTTTCTCCATTAGAATCTTCTGCTAAAGGAGTTAGCAACATTTTTCATGGTGACACTGCTTCTAATATATGGCCCACTAATGTGTCCACAAAAGTGAGTAGGATGAAACAGCTTTGGGTTTACCATAAAAATGTATGCAAACTTTCTGTTCTATATTCTAATAAATAATACACACACACACACACACAGACACACGCAGAAACACACATGCATACAAACGACAAGGGACTCACTCTGCTTCCCAGGCTGGAGTGCAGTGGCATGATCATGACTCACTACAGTCTCCAATTCCTGGGTTTAAGTGATTCTTACACCTTAGCCTCCAAAGTAGCTGGGACTACAGGCATGTGCTGCCACCACACCCAACTTTTTTTTTATTTTTATTTTTTGTAGAGATGAGGTCTTGCTATGTTTCCCAGTCTGGTCTTGAACTCCTGGGCTCAAGTAATCCTTCTGCCTCAACCTCCCAAAGTGCTGGATTTAAGGTGTGAGCTGCCATGCCCAATCAACAATAACATTTTTCTTTACACATCTTTGAGTAAAAGTGATGGAAAAAGCTGTCTCATGTGTACTCTGTGCCTTGTTCATCTCCCCCCTCCCCCACACAAGCACACTTCCTTGTGCTTTAGGGGACACCCGTGTTTAGCTGTGAGGCAAAAGGTAGCAGGAAGGGGCCAGTGACAGAAAAGGTACAATGTATTGTCCTTCTTGGGGGCTGGCCATTCATCAGGCACAGAATCCCAGTTCAGCCCAGCTCTTTATGGCCTGAACTTTTGTATCTCTTCATGAAATATTTTGTGAAGTTTCCTCACATTCATATTAAAGGGACTTTCTCTTCTGGGGTATTAAAAATAACAGTTAACACATAGCATTTATAATGTGCTTAGCAATGTTCTAAACACTTTACGTATAACAACTCATTTATTCCTCACAACATTCTTATAGAGTAGGTTTATTACTGTTTTTTTGCACATGAGGAAACTGAGGCACAACGAAAAGAGTCAGTTGCTCATGGTTACCCAACTAGTAAGTGACATAGCTGGAATTTGAAAGCAAGTCTGGCTCCAGTCTGCTGTTGTCCACAGAGAACACTTCACTTCAGCAAGTTAGAATGCAACAGGCTTCCATGGTCCCAACAAAGTACACCAGGAAACCCTGATAGTGCACAGCAGATTACTTTGAAGGAATGAAATGCTAAGTGTAGAACTCCTTTGGGAACCTGCATTCACCATATTCTATGTACAACTGAAGGACACTTACATCACATAGGTGGTTGGTGTGTGTGTGTGTGTGTGTGTGTGTGTGTGTGTGTGTTGTGAGCACATGGTACTTTTTTGCGACACAGCAATGTGGATAGTCTCTCTTCCCTACTTGGCCTTTATTGCCTTGTAACTTTCATACATGAGTCTCTTTCAACAGAGGAAGTCAACAGAACAGATTTAGAACAGTGGAGAAAGAGGTCATCAGTTCCCAAGTTGTCCTTCACTCATGAACTGTCTTCTACAATATAAGGCAGGAAAAGGTAAGTGCTGAATAGAAGAAGAGAGACCATGCTGAACAAGTGAGAAGGGAGGGATGCTTAATTTCAACTAAGAGCATTAAGATGGCTTCTCAGGAAAAATTCTAGGCTAAGGAAACACCAGTAGACCTAAGAGCAGTGTGCTTCCAAATGTTTTATTATGCTTCCCAATTAGTCCAAAAAAAAAAAAAAAAGACACAAGCCATGCTAAAGATACTCCAAATGTGACTCTGTTGGAGATAATTGCAGCAACAGAATAATGCCAGTAATTAATTATAAATCATAGAATAAAATCAGAGTCCATAAGTTCATATTGATATAAATAAATAAATACATGGGGAATAAGGAAAAAATTCTTCCTTATGGCAGAATGCTAATCCTCCTCCCCCCTCCAAAAGGTAGAAAGTATTATGGAAATAGAAAATCACCTTGGCAAGCAGTGCTTGTTTCAAGCATGAATTATTAGTGAATGCTACAATTAAGTAGGCAAAAGTGTGATTAAAAACAGGATGTCTGAATAGTTTCAAAGTATCTCCCCTAAAGATATTTATTAACTACTAAAGGGAAAAATTGTAACTCTACAGTGGACATGCCTGATAGGTATCACCTTAAAACAAGTGATCAGGCCGGGCTCAGTGGCTCAGTCTGTAATCCCAGCACTTTGGGAGGCCAAGGCAAGTGGATTGCTTGTGCCCGCAGGTTTGAGACCAGCCCGGGCAACATGGTAAGACCTCGTCTCTACAATAAATAAAAAATTAGCCAGGCATGGTAGTGCATGCCTGTAGTTTGGGCTGAGGCAGAAGGATCGCCAGAGCCCAGTAGGTCGACGCTGGGGTGGCTGTGAGTATGCCACTGCACTCCAGCTTGGGTGACAGAGTGAGATTCTAACTCAAACAAAACAAAATAAAACAAAAAAAAAAGTTATCAAAGTCAACATCATCAATAATGGGGAAAATAGACACGCTGCACCCCCTGGTATGATATATTAAAAAAGACACATTATTTCTGTGACCCTCCTGCCAAAAGTACTTACTCTGAATTTAATCACAAGGAAACATCTGAAAACCTCTAGTTGAAGGGCATTCTATAAAGTAACTAGCCAATAGTCTTGTGAAGTATCAAAGTTATAAAAGACAAAGAAAGACTAAGGAACTGATCCAATTTCCAGGAGACTAAAGGAACATGATGACTAATGAAAGACACATGGTGACTAACTGAAACGTGTGATCTTGACCAGAAAAGGACATCAGTGGGACAGTTGGAGAAACATGAATAAGACCCATAAATTACATAATACTGCTGTGTTGATGTTAATTTCCAGGTTTTGATCACTGTAAATGGTTATGGAAGATGTTAACATTTGGGGGAGTCTGGGTGAGGGGTATGTAGGAACTTTTTGTACTGTTTTTGCTACTTTTTATTTCTGAAACTTTATCAGTGGAAAGTTTAAAAATAGACAAACATATATACAATGAATGGAACCTTTAAAAAGGATGATGTAAAATGGAAAGATGTTTTCTTCCTATCCTGTAATGGGTTATCTGGCACAGTCCACTGTGGCGGTCACTGAGGGAAGGGGTCTGGCTCTGCACAGCTTATTTAGAGGTGGATGGGGCTCCGGTACTGCTGTGTTTCTGGAGGGATCTGGTGAGAGACGGCTTGGCATCTGATCTTGGGATCTGGGCTAGGAAAACTGGCACTGGTTGTGTGTTTCTAAACCCCAAGGGCTGTGTCTGGACTTTGACAGCCACAATCATATTTAACACTAATACTCAAAACCACTGACATCTTTACCCCATTTATGTGGCTATTGTTTTAATCTTCAGCTTTGTCAAAGTAATACACGCACATTTTTAAAAAGTCAATGCTACAGCCTTGTAACAAAAAGCAGCAGTCCCTTGAACTCTGCCTGTACCCCAGAAGAAACCACTTCCAACATATGTAGCTGTTTACTCTGGCATTCATCTCTGTATTTCTCCATAATATTTATGTATTATATTCTTGGTTCAGCTTTTTGAGACATTATCTATATTGGTTTTAGCTCCTTCTCATGTATCCTTCAACCTCACTATCTTGCTAATATATTCATATCTCAGTTTGGGATTGAACTCATATTTTGTATTTTCATTTTTTTTAGTGGCCTAATCATTTTACTGCTCATGGTTTTGGGGTCAATGGGCTTAGGTGGGTGCTATGGTGTGTGGCTTCTTATATGGTCACAATCTGATGGTGGCATTTCATTCACCTACTGGTGCCTGGGCTGGGATGGTGGGAACAGCTGAGTGTTGGCTGGGCATTTGTCTTTCTCTCTATGGTTCCTCCACATGGCAGTTCAGGGCTCAGACAGTGAATGTTAAAAAAGAGGCTATAATACTGAGTGATCTATCACAGAAACAAAGAACTGGGTATCACATGTTCTCGCTCTTAAGTGGACCTTGAACAATTATTGTAATACTGTAAGAAAGGGATTGGCAGTAGTGGGTAACTGCCAGGGAAGGGCGGGGATGGGATTAGCAGTTGTGGGAAAATGCCGGGGCAGAGCACAACTCATCAACAAGGGTAACTGCATAATGAACACTTGTATACCTAACCCTGAATTGTACCTCACATATTTAGAATTTAAAATTAAAAAAAAGAGTGGAAGTTGGTTGGGTACGGTGGCCCATGCCTGTAATTCTAGCACTTTGAGAGGCTGAGGCAGGAGGATCGCTTGAGCCCAGGAGTTCAAGACCAGCCTAGGCAACGAGTGAGGTCCCATCTCTACAAAATATATATAGCTGGGTGTGGGTGGCACATGTCTGTAGTCCCAGCAGAAGGATCATCTGAACCCAGGAAGTCAAGACTATAGTGAGCCATGATTATCCTACTGCACCCTGGGCAACAGAGTGAGATCCCACCTCTTAAAAAAAAAAAAAAAAAGCCGGGCTTGGTGTCTCAGCCTGTAATCCCGCGCCTTTGGGAGGCTGAGGTGAGTGGATTGCCTGAGCCCGCGGGTTCGAGACCCGCCTGGGCAGCGAGACCTCATCTCTACAATAAATCAAAAAATCAGCCGAGCATGGTAGCGCATGCCTGTAATTCCGGCTACTTGGAGGGCTGAGGCGGAAGGATCGCGGGAGCCCAGCAGGTCGAGGCTGCGGTGGCCGGGAGCGGCCACTGCACTCCAGTCTGGGTGACAGAGTGAGACTCCAACTCAAAAAAAAAAAAAAAAAAGAGTGGAAATGGAAATTGCCAACTTCTTAACCCTTGACCCCCAAACAAATACAACATCACTCCTGTCTTATTGTTTTAGTTACAGCAGTCACAGAGTTTATTGAGATTCAAGGGGAGGGTTCTGCACTTCAGAGTGGTCAATTGAAAAAGTAATTAAGTTGTTAGAACTTTCCCTTCTTTTTTATCCTTTGTAGCACTTAGCATGGTCCTGGGCATATTGTAGGTGAGAAACAAGCACTTGGCTTACTTTTATTTTTTTAAATAAAAGTAAAAAACAAAAAGTGCCAATCACCAACCAAATTAGAGGTATTCTTAGGATCTACTAACATATTTTTATTTTTTTAATTGGAGTCTCACTTTGTCACCCAGGCTGGAGTGCAGTGGCACACTCACAGCTACTGCAGCCTCAACATGCTGGGCTCAGGTGATCCTTCTACCTCAGCCTTCCAAGTAGCTAGAACTACAGGTGTGTGCCACCATGCAGGGCTAATTTGCAAAATTTATTATAGAAACAGGGTCTTGCTAAGTTGCCCAGGATGGTTTCAAACTTTTGGACTCAAGCAATCCTCTTGCCTCTGCCACCCAAAGTGCTGAGATTACAGGCATGAGTCAGCATGCTTGGCATGACATGCACTTTTGTAAGAGCACTTTGTAGGAATCAGAAGGACTGGATTCTGGTTTCTCTAATAATTTACTATGGGTCCTTAAACTAATGATATACATTCTTGTATCTGTTATGATGTTTCAAAAGAGGAGGAAGTAGTTAAATTTAGCCAAATTAAATTAAATGATTTCAATTTAGCCAAAATTAAATGATTTCTCAGATACTGTGCAGTGCTAGTCATGACTTTTAAGAGTTCTTTATCTTTTTCTGTTCTTATTACATCCTATTTTTTTCCAACGAAGAATAATATTAGATAGCTAACATGTATTAAAAACCCACTAATTATAGTGTACCCTCGTCCTATAAGAGGAACAAGAAGCAGAAGACCTTTAGTGCCAGATAGAGGCAATACAATAAAATAAAACCACAGGCTCATTTTGGTTTTGAATGAAGGTATGAAGGTCCTAAATTAAATATTAGCTTACTCACTCCAGTAAGACATTCTAATTAATAAAATAATATATCCTGAGTAAAGTTTATCTCAGGATTGCAGATATGATTCATTGTGTTTTCATTTTTATGACTACATACTTAGTATCCACTGCTGAGCACAGTAGTCTACCATGATTATATTTTCTGTGTTCTATAAATTTCTATTTTTCCTTTTGTGGACAACTGCTTGACTTAGTTTGGTTTGGAGCTAGAGCTAAGTCTTTCCATATTGTGTGCACAATGTCTCTCAGTCCAGTTTTCTACCTGGTTAAGGTTGTAAGAAACTCGGTTCCTTTTTGTTTTTCTGTCAACACCCCTTCTGGAGCCTTCCAGCCTCCTGCCACAGCCTCTGTTGGTTGCTTTCTGTGCCTGTTGCATGACTGCCCTCCTGGCAATTCTTTTTCCATGATTTGGGAAATTCTCCTCTTCCCCTGAATGAGTTGGATCCTGCTTATTGGTTTCCACTTTGTGGCTTTATTCTCTCATTTTGGTGAAGCACATTTTCCAGAGCTTCTGAGTCAAAATGGCATTGCATTCCTTCCTTACTCTTGGTTGATAGATTGTTCATCATCTTTTTGCTGAGAGTTTTGAAGACCTGTTCTGTAGAGTTCTGGCTCTCTGTACTGCTGCTAAGAATCCTGAGGCAATCCTTTTTCTTGATCCTTCATGTGTATATTCTATTAAGTCTCTGAAATATTTTAGGATGCTTTATTGATCTTTCGGTTTTGAAATTTCATGATAATGTTTCATTGTGTTGGTCTATATTCCTTGTATTGAGTACTCAAGGGGAACTTCCAATATGGAGACTTTGTTCTTCAGGTCTTGAAATTTTTTTGTATTGTTTTGTAATAACTTCTGCTTCTTCATTTTATCTGTTCTCTCTCTAGAGATCCTTTGGTGGAAAAGATATTGGTGGGGGTAACCCCTTCGGGTCCCCTCCCACTGTGGGAGCTTTTCTGTTCTCTCAATAAAGCCTGCTTTCAAAACAAAAAAAGAAGAAAGAAAAGATGTTGGACCTCCCAGACAGTACTTAATTTTCTTGTCCTTTCACTCCTACTCCATTCCTTTCTTTTTCTGGAACATTTCCTCAACTTTAATGTCCAACATCTTTACTGAATTTTTACAAAAAGTCATTATATCTTTAATCTCTAACTTCTTCTAGGTCTATGTAGTTCTTGCTCTCTTGTTCATTGCATTTCTGTTCCATTGATGCAATACCTTTACTTATGTTAACAAGGATATTAATTATAACTTGAGTGTTTTTATATTTTTCTGCATTATTCTGTTTTCTTCTACTTATTTCAGCTCTTTTCTCATGTTGGAGGCTTTCTTTGAATGCCAGGTGAACCTTGGGTTTCTGTTCACATTTAAAGGCAAGGCACTAAAATTGTAAACGGATGATGCTTGTTAACTAGGGCCATTCATGGTGGGAGCAATTAGAGCAACCCATGAGGTTTTCTTCCACGATAGTGTCAGTACCTGTTGGAATTTTTCCTGCGATAGTTAATTTTCTCCTGAGAAATATTATCCTGTCTTCTGCATGGGAAAGGTGTGACCTGCCTGCTGGTAACCTGGATGTGAGTGAGGGGAGAGGTCTGGGGTCTGAGCTTCACAGTCTTTTTCTTTGCAAGCTGTCTCCACTATGCTCTGTGTCTGATATTCCTCAGATTAGAGTCTGTCAACTTGACTTCTTCAGTTGATGAACCTCCTCTCCTTTATTGAAGGAGAAAGGTAGGACATTGACAGCAGACCTGGGGACATGAAGCTTTAATGGAGCTTTAATAGCTCTCTTTAGAACAACTGATTTGCTCCTAGTTCCTGTCTCACCTCCATCTTCTGTGATGTTAGTGTTACTGGTACCTGAGTCATTCTGAGATTGTTTGGTATATATTAACTTGTTCCTCATCTGTAGGCCCTTGGAAAAAAAAAACAAACTTTCCTCAGTTCTGCTAAGTCACTTATGATCTTCCATTCCTTTTCTACTTTCATAGCTATTGCTCCAGGTTTCCAGTTGTCTGCTACTTTCATGAAAAATGAAGTTTCTATTTCTGTTTCTTGCCCTCTGTGTTGTTTCTTCGGTGCTTTCTTTGTTCTTTAAAACAAAGGGATAAGCTGGGCTCGGTGGCTCAGCCTGTAATCCCGCGCCTTTGGGAGGCTGAGGTGAGTGGATTGCCTGAGCCTGCGGGTTCGGGACCCGCCTGGGCAGCGAGACCTCATCTCTACAATAAATCAAAAAATCAGCTGGGCGTGGTAGCGCGCACCTGTATTTCCGGCTACTCGGAAGGATGAGGCAGAAGGATCGCCGGAGCCCAGCAGGTTGAGGCTGCGGTGACCGGGAGCGGCCACTGCACTCCAGTCTGGGCGACAGAGTGAGACTCCAACTCAAAAAAAAAACAAACCAAAAATAAATAAAATAAAAATAAATAAATAAATAAAACAAAGGGATAGAAATATTTTTACTTTGTCATGCTAAATCCAGATGCTTCCTCACTTTTTACCAAATGAGGAAGCAGAGCACTCAGAGATTAAGTGGCTTTCACTCCCTCACCCACTCCCTGTTTCTCCAGAACTGCTCTTGTCAGGGTTGAGAATGATCTCCACATTGTTAACCCGAGGGACAATTCTCCGTCTTCTTCTTACTTGATTCAGTAGCATTTGATACAGTTAATTATTTCTTCCTCCATGATGTGTTTTCTTCATTTCCTCCTTCTCCCATCCTCTCAACATTCTAATGTCGGAGAGCCTCAAAGCTCAGTCCTTGGTCCTTTCTTTCTGTCTTTTTTCTCCTCCTTTTTTTCTATGTTTACTGCTGTGATTCCATCAATTCTCAAGGTTTTAAAAACCATTTATTTACACGCAGACAACTCTAAAATTTACGTAGTATCTTCATCCTAGGCCTGTCTTTTGAGCTTCAGATTCAATATCCAACTGCCTACTTCACACCTCCACTTGGATATCTAATGAACACCTCAAATTCAAGATGACTAAACTCAAACCCTGGAGCCTCCCCCAAAGCTGGCTCCATCTGGGTGGTCCCCATATCAGTTGATGGCAACTCCATCCTTTTGGTGACTCAGGCCTAAAACCTTGAGGTCAATCTCTTCTCTTTCTACCACACCCATATCTAATCCATCAGAAACTTCTGTTGACTCTGCCTTTAGTATGTATCCAAATTCAATGACTTTTGCACTTCCATAGCTGGCATCCTCAGAACCATCATCCTCTCTCCTAGGTTACTACAGTCATTGTCAAATGGTCACCCTCTATAATTTATTCTCAATCTGAGGAAGAGGGAGACTTTTCAAATGTAAGTCAAATCTCTGCACTCCTTTGTCCAAAATTCAGAGGCCCCAAGAGATCTGGCTTGTGTTATGTTTCTAAACTCACCTCCTTCCTTACTCATCTTCTTTACTCTGCTGCAGCCACACTAGTGTCCTTGTTCCTCAGGACATGGCAGCTGCTCCCATCTCAGGACCTTTGCACAGCTTCTACAGCCAGAAGCAAACTCTTTTTGCTCTCCTAGTTGTTCACTTGACTCCTTCAAGTCTGCTCAAACACTACCTTTTCAATGGCCACCCCACTTCCTGAGCACCCCCATCCTTGCTAACTCTGCTTTCATTTTTTCTTTTTTTTTATAACACTTTTCTTCTTCTCATAGTATACATAATGCAACTTTGTATACTTTTGCCATTTGTTTCCTATCTCTCCTGCTAGATAGAATGTGTCCCATAAGAATGGGGATCTTTGCCCATTTTTTCTTGTCTGTCTCATTCACACTATGGTATACGGCGACACTCAATATTAGTTCATAAATAAATGAGCCAGGTTTTGCACCTGTGTGTTTGCTCTATGTCATGATTTCCTCTGGGCCCTCTGAATGCTATCTGGTAACATTCATAAAGCATTCTGCAGGTTTTTGAAAGAATGTCTTGCAAGATTTGAGCTGTGCTTGAGAAGAGAGTAGGAGAAATGAAGAAACAAAATTGCATCCTTTTTTTCCCTCCCAAATTATTTTTCTTGGTCTCTTTATCTTCCCTTTTTGCTTTCTGTTAAGTTTTATGTGAATTCTTATGTCATATGGGCTTTCTCTTTTCTCATGAGATAAAAGCATTCATTTTTAGGTGGTGATTTGGATTGCTCTATAACCAAATATGCTTTCAGTTTCAAAGTTGATGATACAGTGCTTTTTTTTTTCTCTCTAAATATGGGAGAATATTGGCAATATTAGACTTTCTTTCCCTTTCTACTGTTTCCCTGTACACATCTCTCCCATATCCTGGCCCTTAAAAAAAGAGTTTTTTTGTTTGTTTGTTTAAGTAAATTCTGGGTTGACTGTATTTGGATTTTTAAAAGTTAAGTCTAAAAGTATCTTATTTAATTATCATAACTTTTGTATGGTTGGTTTCATTGAAGTGAGACACAAGAAACGTTCTCCTTTCAGAATTTAAAATAAATTACACAAAACTTAACATAGGGATACATTTAGAAGTGATGGATAAATTCCAAACTGCAGAGGCTGAGGTTTTGTGGTATATAATGTTTTCCAGGCTTTAAACATTGACAATTACCATAGTAAAAGTGACACTTTCAAAGGTTTTCAGATTCTTGAGGAGGGTTTGTGGGGTAGAGTTATGGTGAGGTATGAGGGAAGTCTTAATATAATGTGTACATTTTACACAGGTGGGCAAAAGCCTTATTCTGTTATTCGTGAAGACTTGAATCTTAAGCCTGCAAGGTTTTCCTGAACTTCCAATTATATTAGACTTAATAAAGTAAACAAATTTGTCTTATGAGACTAAGAGAAGTCAATATTCTTTGCATATGTAATTTAAGTCAGACATTTAAAATGAGGTATTTAGACATATATAACTAATTTATGGAACAAGCATGATCCATGATGATATAATGACCTGACTGGCCCTCTATATTCAGTGAAACAAGGACCCCTTGGCCCTGACGGAAACTCAGGTTGCACCCACAGCTTCCTTGCCCACTCTAGGGCAATACAGAGTCGTGAGGTCATATGAAGTCATAAGCGTACCCTCCATCAATCTCAACCAAAACTTCAAACTCAAATTCTTCTCCCCTTCCCAAGCTGGGGCCTGCTTAGGCTACAAGACCGCAGCTGTGTCAGGTGTGTTTAGTTTATTTCTCTATTTTCTTTGTCTCCCTCAGCCCCTTGTCCTCTTGTCTCCAGCCTCACCCTCCAGCAGGTGCTGAATGACAGGACCCAAGAAAACTCCACACCGGAGACATTCACAGGCACCTTTCCTGTCACCTCCCTGGAGAGCAGTACTTGCTCAGTAGTGCCACCAAAGCAGATGGTCAGCCCACCCCTTCACACCTAGATTTTCCAGGCATGATTCAGCTCCCAAGCTACTGTCCTCCCTAGCCATGGAGGGTGGGGTGGTAGGGGAGGGGGATTACATTTTGAACCATCTGCGTGGCCTTTCACCCCATCCTACCCAAGGTTATAGTCCTCTCCCATGCTGGGGGTGGAGGAGTCACAGCACAGTGTTTTTTATATATACCCTTCTCACTAGAATCCCCCCTCTCCTCCCTTTTCTCAACTTGGACATTCTTGAAACCACAGTGAAGAGGCTGCAGAATTACTGGAGCTAAGAGTGCAGGGAGAAGAGAAGGAAAAGAGCGTCTTCACAGAAGAATGCCAACTCAAGAAAGAAGAGTTGATGGAATTAGGAAACCACCAGTTCACCAGCCCCCGTGTGATAACAGAGGCAGGCAGTGTGATAAGGCAACCCTCCTGGGCCCTCAGAGGGAGACACTGAGAAAACAACATCACCGTGATTTGGTCTTCTTACCAAAATTGCTTAATTTTAGTCTCATCACGAGAAAACAACCAGAAAAACCCAGATTAAGAGACATTTTTCTAAACAACTGACCTGGATTTTTTTAAAAAATGTAAACGTCATCAAAGAGAAAAAAGGTGGAAGAACCACGTTAGATTGAAAACCCATGACAGCAAAATCTATGGCAAGATTCTTAATTAAACCATGGGCCCACCTCCCTCCAAACAAAATAAAACAAAGTCCTATAACAGACATTTTAGGAAATGTGAATATGGCTTGCATATTAGATAATAGCAATGTACCAATGTTAAGTTTATTGAGTATGATGATGGTGTTATGGTCATACAGAAGACCATATACCTTGTTCTCAGTAGACACTGGAGAAAGTGTTCATGGGTGAAATGTCTCAATAAGAGAGAGAACAAGAGATGGCAAAATAAAAGCAAAATATGGCACCATTTGGTAAATGTAGGTGAAGAGTATTGGGTGTTTATTCTTTCAGCTTCTCTGTAGCTTTTTGATTTCTCAAAATAAAACAATGGGGGAAGAAAGAGTTATGGAACCAGCTCTTGCCCACTTCCTTTGAGAGTATATGTGGAGATGTGGCACCTGCCTCTGAAAGTTCATTTCAATCGTGTCTTGGTGTCTGACTGAAACTTCAATTACATCTCACTATGCATATATATTCCTAAAAGTATAAACATACATAACAATAGCAACTTCAAAATATTTGTATAGGGCGTTACAATTTATACAATGCTTCCTCTTATATTATGTCAGTTTGTCTTTACAACAGTCTTGGAAATAGCTGGAGATTATTATATTTTTATTCTTTCCATTTTATGAATGAAACACTGGGAAGTAGTATGTCTAAACAACTCAGCCAAGTTCATATCTCTGAGGCTAGCACCCTCATCCTATGATCACAGACCCCGTATTTTTCTGATACACATTTTAATTTCCCAGGAGGGGGGTTCACAAAACTGCTGACTCTTGTATTACTCTGTTCTGTACAGAAAGCAAGAGGGAGACTTGGGGGTATTTGTGTATCCCCACTGTCTGAGAATTTCAGCTGAGCTGTAATCCAGGTGGTCCTGCTCACCCCATCAATCAGCATACTGTGGACCCTTGGAGTGCGAGCCCGCTGGCGGGTGAGGGTGTCATTTTCCATGACCTGCATGTGCCATTGCAGATCTGCAGTAGCACAGTGAGGAACTTATAGAAATGAATTCTCCCGAGACTGAGTTGACACCCCTCAGCATAGGGAGTTGAATCTTGTCACAGCTTCAAATATCTTTCAGGGGAATGACAACTCACAGAAGGAAGTGCACATGAGTCACAAACCCACGGCCCCAGATTACTAAGCAGCTCCGTTCTCACCTGACAGCTGGGGTGAGCAGAAGCCATCTTGGTTCCCTCTCTCTCTTTTTTCTTAACTAAAAGCAACTTCAGGAAAAGAAGAAGAAGAAAGAAAAGGAGAACAAGAGGACCCCCTTTCTGAACTTGGTGAAGTCAACAAACTTGTTGTGAAAGATATAACAGGCCCCCAAACATACAGCCCACCTTGTTCTTCTGTCTTCCTGGTTGATTGAAGATTTGAAGATTGAAGATTTGAAGAGAGAGAGAGAAGGAAAGAAAGAAGGGGGGAGGGGACACAGGAAGAAGCTACACTTCATAGAATTTAAGCATAACTTTCTCTAGGTCCTCCTGTCCAACCATGAGGTTGGGAATCTGTGATTTCAAAAAGAAAGCACAAAATAAAGCACCAGATAAGTACACATTGTTTTGGGGAGTATAGTTTTTAAAGCCGACTCATCACATATATTCTACAACTTTGGCAATCTTAACTTCTCAGTATGTTCTAGCAGAGGTAATTTTTCTAAAACTCCTGTTTCTCTGTGGAACCCAGTTGAAAAAGATCATTTGTCAACTAAGGCTGTGTTCCCAATAGATGCATAGCAGAGTGATCCACATTCAGAACTTTGTGGGCCTCTGTGAATGCTAGAAATTGCTCAACAGGTCTAGACAACTCTTCAGACCCAAGGCAGCATGTCAGCAGCTAGGGGTGATGAACTCTGTAATGTGCCTTTGCTGTGTTGCTCAAGATCATTCAGTTCTGCTCAAGAAAGTGAGAGAAACAAAGAAACCGGGTGGAGAAGCAAGTAGCTTGTGAGACACAGGCAGAATTTACATAATGGGCGTGGTAAAATGGACTGGATTAACAACCCTGGAGTCATAGTAGCCCGGACAATGTAGAGAATGTGTGTGCCGAACAGACAGGGAGGAATGGAAGCTGTGATATTCACAACATATTCATTAAATGCACCCAACACCAAACAGCTGAAATACACTAAATGTACGTAAAACATATGAGGACTTAAATGAGGTCTTAAATCAGCCACCCTTTTGTCACCCCCATTCTAGCTTCAAAAATCCTCCATGCAAAAAATTCAAATAGTCCTTAGCCATATGCAGGCCAACTGATGAACTACAGTTAATGGCCATGTGGCCTCGTCCTGGAGTCTTTCTGATAGAGTAAATGTCCCATTGACCCAGGTACCTTCTGTCTGTGGAGTCCCCTTGCTCAAGCATCAGATCTGACCCTGATAATCTCACCACCATAGGGAAGATCAATGTGACAGAGAAAGACAGAGAGAGAGAGAGAAAGAGAGAGAGAGGAAGGGAGGGAAGGAGGGGGAGGGAGGAAGGGAGGGAGGGAAGGAGGGAGAAATCACATCATCACTGGATACCCCAAGATGTAGGTAGCTAGATCCTTCTACCAGTGTATCTTCTGATTGTTGTAACTGCTTCCATCTCTCCTCCCTTTCTTCTCATGATGCATTTTAATCGATTTGGTTAAACCATGTGATTCACACAAGTTAATTTGTTGTGTGAGTTCTTCTTTTTTGAGACATCTAGGATAACCTAGTCGACTTGGAGACTACCATTGCATAAGGTAATTTTCTACATGAAAAATTTACAGCAGTATTATGCAAACAATAACAGTAACAAAGATGACAGCTCTAAATTTTGAGTAGTTACTAGGCAACATTCTAAGTGTTTGGCATATATTATCTCAAATACTCCTCATAATAACTGAATAAAGTAGACATTATTACCTGCATTTTACAGATTAGAAAACACAGGACAAGAGAGGTTCAATAACTTGTCTAAGCACAATTAACCAGTAACAGAAAGAGGATATGAATTAGGGTCTATCTGACTCTAAAGCCACACTTCCTCATTTTCTCCTCAGTTAGACCTTTATCAATCATTCTATTTAAAATCTACCCCCTGTAACTTCTTATCACCCTCCCAGGATTAATTTTTTTCCTCCATTCTATTACCACCATCTAGTGTGACTTTCTTTTTTTCTTTTTCTGAGTAGGAGTCTCACTCTGTCACTCAGGCTGGAGTGTAGTGGCACGCTCACGGCCACCGCAACCTTGACCTGCTGGGCACAGGTGATCTTTCAGCCTCAGTCCTCCAAACAGCTGGAACAACAGGCGAGCGCCAGCATGCCCGGCTAATTTTTTGATATTGTAGAGACGAGGTCTCACCAAGTTGCCCAGGCTGGTCTCAAACCCCTGGACTCAGGCAATTCTCTCACCTCCACCTCCCAAAGTGCTGGGATTACATGGTAATTTTCTTACTAACTTGTTATTTGTCTCTCCAACAAGAATGTAATTTCTGTAAGTGTGGAATTTTTGCCTGATTGATGAACTTCTGCTTCTCTAGTGCCTAGAACAGTGCTTGGCATATAGTTTTTTGAGTTTTTGTTTGTTTGTTTGTTTTGTTTTTGAGTCAGATTCTCACTCGTTGCCCAGGCTGGAATGCAGTGGCATGATCATGGCTTACCACAGCCTCAACCTCCTGGGCTCAGGTGATCCTTCTGTTTCAGTCTCCCAAGTAGCTGGGACTATAGACATGTGCCACCACACCTAGCTCACTTTTTGATTTTTCTTTTTGTTTTTTTTGTAGAGATGAGGTCTCGCTATGCTACTCAGGCTGGTCTCAAATTCCTGGGCTCAAGTGATCCTCCTGCTTCAGTCTTCTGAAGTGCTGGGATAACAGGAGTGAACCATCACATGCAGCCAACACATAGGTGATATTCAGTGAATAACAACTGAATGAATGAGTTAATTCTGTTATTGAATTGTTTTCCAGAGGCACCTTTGAAGCCAAAGTCATGGCACAAGATGACCCTTCAGGCTGAATAGATTAACCCCGGAACATTTGTGGTTAAGTAAATGTAAGGGGCTTGAAGGATTTCAGACCAAAATTCCAAGGAGAAAAAACGGGCTAGGAGAAAATTCCATTGCCTACTCCATGGCTTGATTCTTACATGACCTCACCACAGACCCTGGTCAACCCTGCAGCTTGGCTGCCTCCATTTGATTTTCATCATATGTAAGTTCAGGGCCTTGGACTTCTCTCATGGTTACTTCTGAGAAGAGGGCCAGAGAAAAGGAAGTTTTATTTGTATATGCATTACTATGAAACATTCTAGAAATGGGGTTTATGTTTGTTTGCCCCAGCTCTGAGTGAGGTGCAGTATCCACACTGCTAACTCATTACGAGAGTGCTTTTTGTGTTACCTCCACTTTCAGGTGAGGAAACTGAGGATAGTGACTTAGTAACTGAGGATAGTATTCAACCTTATAGGTTGCAAAGCCAGAGTTTGGAGTTGTGTCATCTAATGGCTCAGTCCACTCTGCGGGAATGCTGTTCCAGTGAAGAACACAATAAACAGAAATGCGATTTCCTAAGAAGTTGAAGTAGAGACTGTCAGAACCTGAAGTGAACCCCGCCATCCCCATTGCTATTTTTTAGGAAGGATGAAACAAATTTCTCTTTTTATGACATGATTTTGTCACAAAATATCTGGAAAGGATAAAACATCAGCTGAATAGGTCTAAAGTGTCAAATGTAAAATGTTCGGGGAATTTATGGTTAAAATGGAAACAAAACTGCTTTATTAAAATTGAAACACAATTTTTTTCTTGGCTACAAGCTTGGTAGGGTTTGGCTCATCTTCTTGGATATGAAAATCATTTTCTCCAAATTAATTTCTTGAAAGCACAGCTGTCACAGCTTTTCAAGGCAGGAGGTTAAATTGATCTGATGTCCACCAGGGGCCCTTGGGAGCATCCCGGCCAGGGTCATAAATGAAATGCATTAAATAATTTTAATTTGATATAGTAGTCTTAAGGGGCAACAGCACTGCCAAACAATCTTCCCTTCATGCATTTCTGCTCTTGTAGATATCAATCAGATTTCTAGAGAGAGAGAGATACAGCATCCAGATGCTACTGTTGCGGCAGACAACAGTAGGTAAGAGTGTCTTCAGGCTGTTTGTCAATAACTTCTCCTTCACATCACCTTTGAAATATGCTGAACTAGGCACAGGCACCAGAATGTTTATGGATGTTAGAGCACCAAGACAGTTTTTCAATGGGGAAAAATGAAATTGGATCTATTTAACTCTAGCTTTCCATTCTTTCAATCGCTCAAACACTTATTCACTCATTTATCCACTCAACCATCTATCTATCCATTCAATAAATGGTTACTGAATACTTACTATGTTCCTGGGGCTAGAAATAGAGTTTATAGACCTGTGTGGTCAAGTAGGGTAGCTCCTAGCTACATGTGGCTATTGAGAGCACTTGAAATGTGGCTGGCTCAAATTAAGGTGCACACAACTTATTTCAAAGACTTAGTAGGAAAAATAACAAGAATGTTAAGAAGTCCTATTAGTATTTTTTTTGTATTGATTACATGTTGAAATGGTGATTTGGGGTTACATAAAAATATTATAATTAATCTTGCCTGTTTCTTTTAACTTTTTTAATTTGGCTAATGGAACATTTAAACCACATAAGTGGTTTGCATTATATTTCCAGTGAACAGTGGTAGTATACTATTTGCAGAAGATTTCTTCCTGTTATTATTATGTTTTTGGGGATAGGTAGAGGGTACCTTTTAGGAAAGATAATAAAAATAAAAGATAAAGGTGGAAGGGCTAATTCACTGTGGTTAAATGATATTTCTAGATTTTAGGTGGTTACATTTTTGTTCTGAAAACTTTACTTGGGAAGTTAAATGTCTAAGTCCAGTATTTTAGGATTGATGAAATGTAGAACATTTGGGATGCTGCAATGTTTTCTGCTTTCTGACATTTTCCAGGTTGTCTCTGGATATCCTAGATTCCTGAATATCCATAAATTCCTGCTTGCACATGACAATGCTAAAAAAGATGGCTTAGAAAAAAGTAGATTCTGCAGAATGGATTATTTGCCATGATGATATTGTGGGAATGAGTGAAGCTAACTTTGGTCTTCCCTTTTTTTTTTTTGAAATTAAGACATCTGGGCTGCAGAGCTGATTTATGTCTGCACTGATCTGCCAGTGGGAAAAAATAAATAGCTTGAACAGTAATTAGTATGGAAATAATATTTAATGACTCAGGAATTCTATAAAATTAACCAGATTTGGCAAAAAGCTCTAAATGAAAGAAGGAAGAAGACTGAATTTCAAGTGCTTTTTAAATTAAACATTAACTAACATTTAATTTATATTAAAAAATCATATTCTCAGATTAACAAGTTAGTGAGCTTTTTTCTTTCCTTTTTAAAAAACTATATGACTGGGCACAGTGGCCCACGCCTGTAATCCCAGCACTTTGGAAAACCAAGGCGAGAGAATTTCTTGAGCCCAAAAGTTTGAGCCCAGCCTAGGGAACATAGCAAGACCTAGTCTCTTCAAAAATAAAAAAAATTCACCTGGTATGGTGGTGCATGCCTGTATTCCCAGCTACTTGGGAAGCTGAAGTGAAATGATTGCCTGAGCCCAGGTGGTTGAGACTGCTGTGAGCCATGATTGTGTCACTGCACTCCAGCCTGGGTGACAGAGTGAGAGACCCTGAATCAAAAAATTTTAAAAAGTAAAAAATAAAATTAAATTAAAAGCTATATAAGTTAAAATGTGTCCCTCTTTCTCCTGTCATTCCCAAGTGTTACGGGCTTGCTCCCACCTTTCATGACCACAGTCAGGCTTAATCACTTCTTTCCACAGCAGAGAGGAGGCAGAGATAGAAATACTAGCCTGGTGTTTGGAAATGACAGAAAACCAAACCCAAAACCTCCTAGTACAGGTCCTCAGACACACAAATGCCCTGTGTCTACCCATGTCCAGCACAATTTATGTTGGCCTGACTTTTTTTTTTTTTTTAATCTAATGAGTTTAGAAGAAGATTTTGAAACACATATTGGGGATTTGTAGAGGTGAGGGGATTAAGAACAGGAGTTTCATAGAGCACAAGAAACTGTCAGCAACTCTCCGGGAAGGAATACAGCGTCATAAGAAAGAAGAAATGGGATGTGGGGTTGATTTTTTCTAGGACTAGAAAACACGCCGTGGCTGCCAGATATTGTAGCAGAGACAGATGGCATGGCAGATGCTGCGAAAGAAAAATGACTTACTACTAGGTGAACCAGAAAAAATAAACAAGAGGGACAGAGGAAAAAGTACACAAGTTCCCCTCCATGTTCAGGAACATCTTCCCACAGCCCTAAAATGTCTCCATAGGGTTGCAGATGGCGGATGAAGCGTCTCACCCTTCTCTCCATGGACTGCACATTTGGAATTTATAGCCATTCTTTGGAGTGGACTGGCTCTGTGTCTCTTGATTTTCTTTTTAAAAATGTTTATTTTATTTTTTAGAGACAGGGTCTCCATGTGTTGCTCAGGCTGGTCTTGAACTACTGGTCTCAAGTGATCCTCCCACCTCGGCTTCCCAAAGTGCTGGGATTACAGGTGTGAGCCACCGTGCCTGGCCTATATCTATTGAATTTCTTTCTTTTTCTTTTAAAATTTATTTTAAAGATGTGGAGTACAATTCAGGGTTAGGTGCATAAGTGGTCATCGTACAGGTAAAGTTTGGGCCTCCCTTTGGTCCCCACTTTCCCTGGTTTGAGATCAGGTACTCTTATTGATGTTATGTGACCCCTCCCCTCCCCTGGCAGTGTCTCACCACTGCCAATCCCTTTCTTATAGTATTGCAATAATTGTTCAGGGTCCATTTATGAATGAGAGGATGAAGGGAAGGCAACAACTAATTGGATATATGATGCCAATATATTATGAAGATGCTGCAGTTAAACTTTTTCTGGCACAATTGGTTGTTATATGACATGTAGAAACTGGTTAAAACTCATGTTGGCCTATTTTAAAAATGCTCGCAATTAACGTTCTTTTCATGGTACAAATCACATAAATGCAGTTTGTATTTTAATAACATGTAAATGGAAGATGTGACCGGTCGTGGTGGTTCATGCCTGTAATATCAGCACGTTGGGAGGCCAAGGCAGGAGGATTAATTGAACCCAGGTGCTCAAGACTAGCCTAGGCAACATAGGGAGACCTTGTTTCCACAAAAAAGTTAAAAAAATTAGCCAGGCATGGTGGTGCGCCTGTAGTGCCAGTTAACTCAGGAGGCTGAGGCGGAAGGATCGCCTGAGCCCAGGAAGCAAAGGCTGCAATGGGCCGAGATTGTGCCACTGCACTCTAGCCTGGGCAACAGAGTGAGATCTTGACTCAAAAAATAAAGTAAAATAAAATAAAATGGAAGGTGTTTAAAATGTGTCTTAGAGATACCCATTGTGGGCACACACGTAACCCTTGGTATTTGCATGGTGGCCCCAGTTCTTGAATTCCATTCTACCTGATAATCGATTAGTCATGGAGGTGAGCTAGCACTGAATTGGGCTGGGCTCATTGGTCCCCTGGGTTTAAAATAGCTGCTTCAGCACAAGTATGTTAGCATGCACTGTGGAACCATGGAGGTGACAAGGAATGGTTGAACCAATAAAAATAATCTACAAATGCTAGGTGTCTATAAGTGTTGGTGTTTTATGGTTTTTGTTGTTTTGTTGTTGTTTTTCGACAGGGTCACCCAGCTAAGTTTTTTATTCTTTTGTAGAGATGAGGCCTCAATATGTTACCCAAGCTGGTTTTGATCTCTTGGGTTCAAGCAATCCTTCTGTCTTGGCCTCTCAGAGGGATGGGATGATAGACTATAGTTTTAATATATATAGATTTAGTGTACAAAATTCAACAATATATGCTTTGTAATCACTGTTGTGTCACTTATACTGAACAGAAATAAATGTAATTAAACCTAAAGCAGAGAATATGAGTTACTGAAACAAAAAACATATGTAAATGGTATTAAAGATTTTCCTGCCATTACCAAAAAACAACAAAAAAATGAGGTCAGGCAGTTATCTGGTGATGATTTTTTCACTATATGTGAAGAAGAAATTGAATAATTTATGAAAACCTATAGGATAACATTGGCTAACAAAGAGTAACTGTAGAATTTTCCAGGGTGATTATACATAATCCCTTATGTATTATTTTTAAAACACTAATAGCCCTCCTAAGGTGGACCCCATTATATAGTTCATTCATATATACACATATTAACATATTCACAACTTTTTCATTCATGCACACACACATACAGTTTACAAAATCATTACAAAAGTGAATCTTAACCACATGGAATCCAGAAGTAGCTCAGATACCATTTTCTCCCCAATTTTTAGAGGATCAAATGTACCCAAGTCCATCTGGCAATCCTTTAATTCCTGTTTCTTCTATTTCCAGATCAGTCTTTTGCTCTGTTACAGAAGGGCAGAAAAGCCTGAATATAGAGAATATGTTTCCAGAGACTGGTATCAAACTCTGGCCTTTTCACAGGCTTACCTTGGAACAAACGAGTAGACATCGTTTGAAGATAAACATTTTCTGAAGGTGGGGGAAAAACTCACATGGGGGCTATTTGGGCCTGGAGAAGTCCTTCAGGAGGAATTGCCTGTGGAACGTCCCTGCTAAGTCCTCCCAGAGGAACAAGCCTCAGAACTTGTATTTTATTTTATTTTTTATGTTTATTTTAAAGATGTGGGGTACAATTCAGGGTTAGTTATACAAATGGTCATCCTACAGGTAAAGTTTGGGACTCACTTTAGTCTCCAGTTCGCCTGGCTTGAGATCTGGTACCCTTATTGAGGAAGTGTGCCCCTCCCCCCGACCCCCGGTAGTTTCCCACTACTGCCAGTCCCTTTCTTGTAGTATTATGATAATTGTTCAGGGTCTGCTTATGGTACTCAGTTCTTTGTTTCTGTGATAGATCACCAAGTATTACAGGCTCTAAATCCATTGAAGTTGCTGCGAAGTTCATAATCTTATCCTTCTTTATGGCTGCTCAGAGCTTGGTGGGCCTGGTAAGAGTGGGTCTCCCCTGGGTGGGGGTGAGGAGTGCAGACTACATCCTAGCATGAGGTGGTTGATTGCTGCTGAGCTACAAAGTGAAACGATCCTTGACCTTATCAAGTGGCAAATCCCCATTGTTTGATACCCTTTATTATGCTGCTGAACTAGGACAATGACTCATGATAAAATAGCTTCTTATTCTGCTTTGTGAATTTTATATAAGAAATTTAGGGAAAATGTAAATTTTTGATTCCAACAATGCTGAATTACAAACTCCATCAGGCAGTAGCAATTTCTTTTTAAGCTTCCTTTTAGCAAATTTCAACACATAATCAGTATTGATACAAGAGATATCATTATCTTGTTAGTGTCACATAGCTTGGCTCCTAATTGGGAATTTCCTCCTTCTATACATATAATGCAAATTATATTTTCTGCTTGAAAGACTCCTATAATGTATCCCGAAAATAAGAATATATAGTAGGGATAGAATGGGGAAAAAAAAAATCCTAAAAAAAATCTCAGAAGTTCTGCTACCTACACATGGTACAATTGCAAAGAACACTGTCCCAAAGAGGAAAGTCATGAGGCACTTAATATGTGGTGCAATTTCAGTCTTTCTTAGACCTCACTAAATGACATTTTATTTGACACATTTGCTGACTAAATAGCTTGAGTGCTCTGTTTCAATGTATCATTGAAAATTGTATGAGATCATATTATTCTTGCAATGAACACTTCTCATACTAACAAAATGTTTGTAATTTGCTTTGGCAAAATTTTGCAGTTTTACATCATTTCCATGGGTAATTTCCTACACTGATACTACATGATCATTCTAATTTACCCAGAATCAAGAAGACAGAAAACTCTAGAAGAAAATTAGATATAAAAATATATATACTTTTGACATTTCTCTGTAGCTAAGAAAGAGATAAATGGAAAGGAAAGTAATTTCCATAGCATTCTTTTTTAATGGTCAGAAATGCAACCTAGACAAATGCATAGTACTTCAACCATTTCTACCTTTCCACTGCTTCTGAACATTTCTACAACCCTACAGCAAGAATAGACCGTCATTCTAAGCAAATGATCACAGAGATAGAAAACTGAACCTCGCATATTCTCACTTAAAAGTGGGAGCTAAGCACTGAATACACACGTGCATAAGGATGGGGACAACAGACGCTAGGGACTCCTGAGGAGGTAAGGGTTGAAAAATCATCCATTGAGTTCCATGTCCACCACCTGGGGGACAGCTCAATAGAAGCCCAAGCCTCACTGTCACACAATATACCTACATAACAAACTTGCACATGTACCCCCAAATCTAAAATTAAAAACAAATAACATACCCTTTCAACTGAAAAAAAAGGGATAAAATTTCACAGAACCTGATTTATTATAAGACCCTGTCTTTTGAACCATCAAGGACAAAGTGGATTATACTATTCTAATTCTTTGAACACTGGTTACTCATATCATATGGTAAAGCTCAAATAACCAGAACATTCCTTTTTTTTCCTCTTTCCCCCAAATAGCTTCATCCTCTGTCACCTCAGGTAAGTGATAGTCCATATGACTGCAAACTCCAATTGACAGGAACATTCTTTTTAATTTGTCCTCCCAAACTATCCTCTTTCTCAAATGTCCTAGGCCAACCCCCTAAATAAATGCACATTGAAGAAAATCTGGTTTTAGGAATGCTCTGAAAATGTCCATAGGAAGAAACTTCAACTGTGGTTCTCAAACAGTTGTGACAGAAAGGAAATAAAATGTTGCAGTTCCTTGAGGATCAAAACCCAAACAGCAATGAAGCCTTATTTTGAGGTTGTTGCTCCTGGGGAAGCTCTACCCACGGTACTATATGGAGCACTTGTCAGTGCAGGCTGGAAGCTAATCAGACTCAGAATCATTATAAAACAGGAAGACCCTCAGAGGACACACTCCGAAATAATGATGACTGGGCTATAAACTCCCCCTCCAATTAATTTTATTGTTTTAGTTGATGAAATGAAATAAACCTTGAAAAAGGTAGCAGCAGCTGCAAACCCAATACCTTCAACTGCTTAAAAAAACAAAAAGAAGATGCAGTGTGCAGAGCAGTGGTTTATGGGACATACTGAAGCTGGAAGGCATCAATCAGAAAGGTTTTTATTTTTCAAATTCAATCATATCTGTCTGCACATATTTCATTTTCTACTGTGACTGGAATAAGTCCTCAGGTTGGCATCAATAAATTCTAGAGTCTTAGCCGGGTATGGTGGCTCATGCCTGTAATCCTAGCACTTTGGGAGGCTGAGGCAGGAGAATTGCTTGAGCCAAGAAGGTTCAGGCCAGCCTGGGCAACACAGTGAGACCTTGTCTCTACAAAAAATGAGAAATTAGTCCTCTAGTCCCAGCACTCAGGAGGCTGAGGTAGAAGGATCACCTGAGCCAAGGAGGTCGAGGCTGAGGTGAGCCATGATTATGCCGCTGCACTCCAGCCTGGGTGACAGAGTGAAACCCTGACTCGAGAAAATAAATAAATAAATAGGTGTGACAATAAATTTAAACAAATTATTCTAGATTCTTTTATACAATTTCTTCACTCACCTTCCATGGGGGTGTTGCTGTCTGGTCGATTTGCAAAGACCACATCCACGTACTCAAGTTGCAGCCTCTGGAGGGAGCCCTTCAGTCCTGGGAGTAGAAGCAGAAAAAACCCAAAACGTTCAAATAAGAATGCTAAGACAGAAAGTTGGAGCTTGGTTTCCTTCAAGAATTCACTTTTTAAAAAAATGGCATCAGATTAGTTTTAGAAGTACATTGAATATAAATATGTGTTTATTGGCCCCTGGAAACTTTAAAAAAATATATCAAAGGCTGACTTTGTCCCCCAACAAAAAAAGTCTTAGAATTTTTTCAGTGATATTAGCAGTCTCACCAGAAAATACATACTTAGTAATGCTCTTTCACAGTGACTCGTGTGTAGCATTATCCAGAAGAAAAGTTTAGAATAAGAAGCATCATCTTGCCAACAGTTTATTTTTACTTCTTGAAGAATGCAAATTAGTGTTTACGTTTAAAATTATTTAATGGGTTTATGGTGGGCAAACTCATTAAAATGGCATAAATCAGAAATAAATGACTGCTTTAACCCCATCTGAAAATGTACACGTTGGTTTCAATTCAATTGCTTTTTTTTTTTTGAGTTTGGTTCTCACTCTTGTCTAGACTGGAGTGTGGTGGTGTAATCATAGCCTTGACTTCCTGGGCTCAGGCAATCCTTCCACTTCAACCTCCCAAGTAGCTGGGACTACAGGCACATGCCACCATGTCTGGCTAATTTTTTGATTTTTTGTGGAGACAAGATCTTGCTATGTTGCATAGGCTTGTCTCAATCTCCTGGGCTCAAGCAATACTCTTGCCCCGGCCTCCCAAAGTGCTGGAATTACAGATGTGAGCCACGGGCCCAATCAACATTGGTTTTAATAGCAATGGAAAGGTGTTAGCCAATGAAGGCTTTGCTCAACACTTTGCTCATTGGTACAAAGTTTAAGCGACATAAAATATAGCTGAGCTCTGACCATTTCTATCATTTCCCATTCCTTGGGGGAAGAAACGAAAATACCAGAAGTCATAAGACTTATGAGGTAATATAAAGGAGAGAATGAGAACTCAAAAAAGAAATCTGGAACTCACAGCCTGTGTTTCAGTCCTAACCATTTGGTCACATTCCCATGAGCACTCAGAGAAAAATAATTAATTTCAGTAAAATTAAAACTTCCTGAAATAGAATATATTGTATATAACATTATGTAACCAAAAAGGATGGCGGTGCTCAAGAATCTCGTTATCTGATTTCCACGAGGCGCAGTGCTTCCTTATCAGCCTCTTTAACTCTTCAGGGAACCCAGAGGTTTTACTCTTTTTATTATAGGCATAAAATTAATTGCATGTTAAATGAGGCTCTTATAAATTTAAATTTGGCTCATTTAAATTTGATTTTTCATACCGGTTTATCGGCCAGCCACAATTACTTTTCTGACAGGAAAACGGAGTGCTTGAATATCGTTCCGGAAATATTTTCCAACCACTGAGAAAGGATTGTGTGTGGTGGTAGCTTGTTAAAAGCTTTGATGAAAAGACTAGGGCAGACAGATGTTATGAGGTGTAATGCCTGCTCTTAAAAAGTTGCCGTGATGCACTGGCCTGGGGTATCACCCGCTATCTCAGGGGATTGCTTGAAATCAAGTTTACCTGAAAAAGTACCACGAGAGCAGCTACTCTGGGGAAAAATTGTGTAGAGGGAGGAGGTAAGGAAGGGACAAGATAAACAAGCAAACAGATAGCAAGGTCTTGCCAGGTGTGAAGGGTTGGAAACCTGTACCCTCACCTGCTTGCAATCCTGCTAGAGTGCTTAAATCTTTTTTGAAACTCAGTTCTCTACTTTGCAGTGGGCTAACAATACTTAACACCTCCAGAAGGCTGCTCCAGAGGGCACTGTGTAAGAGAGTCTACAGAAAAGTTATGTGGTTATTGTACCATGGTGTTCACATCTGGGAGGTTTCAGGGGCTGGAAGCCAAGGACTACATTTCAAAACTTTTTACTAGATCGGGTTTTGCAGGAAAGCGTTGAATGACAGTTCTGGCCTTTGCTGGGGCACTGGAAAAAACCGTCCTATTTTCTGTTGATGGCCCTTCTCTCACCATTCTCTTCCAAACAACTCAGTGTGGGCTCAGAGAAATCAGGAGAAGAAGCTATATATGGTTAGCTTGGCACTGCTGTAACACTGTGTGATCATGCCTGTCATGGATAAGCCATGACTTTGCCATGTACCATTCCATGCCCAGGCATGTACTGAGTCCCAATTTGATCCCAAGACTGTGCCAGATCCTGAGGGTTTAAAGATGCATAGACACAGTCTCATCCCCAAGGAGTTAACAGCATATATTGAGGACATCTATTGGCATAGTTTCCTTGTTCAAGGTCATAATGTACACTCATAAATAGTGACATGGACTTGAAACAAAGGCCAGTCTTGTTGTATGTGGCCATTCCTCACCTCCCAATTCTTTCTCTGGAAAGCACTCTCTCATGATATCTGGTCCAAATTCAAGTGTATCAGGCCAGTGATCTCTACTCTGAAATGGATTGAAAGGAGATTGTACTCCTCATGGACACTCTCTACTTACTTTGAAAATCTCAATTACATAAAGTCTTGTCATCTATAGCATGAATTTTGGATTCTACATGAGATGTAAAAACATTAGCGGAGGCATGGGGAGTCAGAAGGAGGGCACCAAGTAGGAGAAATAATATGATCTGATTTCCATGTTGAACCGAGGCTCTGCCTGCTGAGAATGACCTGAAGGGCAGGAATGGAAGCAGGGATGGAGACCAGAGAGGAGGTAACTGAAACCCAGTCAGCTTGGACCAAATAGGTGAGAGGTGTCCAAATTTGGGGCGAGTTGTGTGAGCAGAAGTAAGAGGCTTGCTGGTGTGCTAGATATGGGGTGTGGAGGTTAGAGTAACCAGGGATGATTCCAAGATGTTTGGTGACTGTTGCTGAAGTCAGGGCGAGGCAGATCAGAGGTGCTGGTGGGGGGCCAAGTTAAGTCTGAATGGCACATCAGTTACCTCATGGAGCCCTACGCTGCTAGATGGACCAGCTTGGCATTCAGAGAAGTCAAGGAACAGGGTCTTGAACCCCGGGTATTGATTCAGTCTGGCCTGAATGACCTTGTGACATCTCTTGGCCTCTCTGAAGTCTCAGTTTCCTCATATGTCCAAAGATGAAAGGGAGTTAGATGATATTCTTGCTTTCATTTTTCATGTGACTGCAAACCGAATTAGGTATTTCTGCCTTTTCCTATTTGGTTGTTTTAATCTTGTAGAAATAGACTAATCACAGTAACCTAAAGATGCGCTCAATGAGTATCTCCACAAAAGCTGTTTATGTTTGGTTCCAATAAACAAGTAGTCATGTGTGACCTCCATTTGACCAATGTTTGTTGAGCACTGGCTTGGGGCCAGGTATTGTTTTAAGTTTTAGTAGACATGGAAAAATGCATTAACCTTGGTTCCAGAGAAGCAGCCAGGTAGCCAGTCATAACCCAAGGAGGTAAGTGTTCTGGTACAGTGAATGCACTTGCTGAAGACAATGTGACATTAGCTTGTTCCCTGGCAATGATCATGGGAGGGGGATACAATACAGGTAGGAGAAACACCCCAGCCCTTGAGAAGATATCTAGAAGTAAAAATGACAATTGCCCAAAAGTCCACAGGTAATACATTACTCAAAGAAAATAGTGTCCAAGTGACTCAGTAAAGAGAAATCCATTTTTCTTTTAGCTTCTGAAGTCTAACAGAAACTATATTGTTTAGAAGATGAACCTTAATTCAACTTAAGACTATTTCAAGTTTCTAAAGAAATACATGTATTCCTTACTACGCAGTTATAACAAAGAACAAAGTCATGTCCTTTGCAGCAATGTGCATGTAGCTGGAGGCCATCATTCTAAGTGAATTATCACAAAAACAGAAAACCAAATACCATGTGGTCTCACTTATAAGTGGGAGCTAAACCCTGAACACACACAGGCATAAGGAGGGGGACAACAGATACTGTGGACTCCTAGGGGTGGGGAAGGGAGGGAATAAGGGTTGAAAAACCACCCCTTGGGTACCATGCTCAACCATCTGGGTGACGGGCTCAATCGAAGCCCAAACTTCACCATCACACAATATACCCATGTAACAAACCTGTACATGATCACCTTGAGTCCAAAATAAAAAAGAAAAAGAAATATGTTTATTTCAGACAGTAAGCAGATTGATGTGGTTAGAAGTGAACCGTATGTTCAGTGTTGCAGGTTTAACTGTGCAGAAACAAGGAAATCAGAATTTTGGGGATTCTGGGCTCTATTCAAATATGTTGCGTCACCACCTTTTATAGCTACGACATACCGGCTTTGATGTCTAGCTAACAAAAAAGTTACCTTGAATAATGTAAACTGTTTATTTCTAGTTTCTTCTTAGTAGACCTGTCAGTCATAACTTGAGACGTATTTGTTTCTTTGTTTAAAGACTGTACTGCATTGGAATCATACTCAGTATGTGTGCCTCCTATGAAACATGGTTATCCTGGGTGGGTGATGTCAGTTTCCATGAACATGGTACATTGAAAAGGAATTCCATGGTGAGTCCATCTGTTCAGACATTTAGTTATTTTTTAAATTATTTCCATTTTTGAGTCATGGTCTCACTGTGTCTCCCAGGCTGGAGTGCAGTGACACAATTATGGCTTATCTCAACCTCAACTTCCAGGGCTCAGGTAATCCTTCCACCTGAGCCTCCCAAGTAGCTGAAACTACAATTGTGTGCCACCATGCCCAGCTAATTTTGAAATTTTCTGTAGAGAGTCTCACTGTTGCCCAGCCTGGTCTTGAACTCAAGCAATCCTCCTGCCTCAACCTCCCAAAGTGTTGGGATTACAGGTGTGAACCAATGTCCTTGCCCCCAAAATTTAATCTTTAATTGAAAAATCTTTTTCCTTTAAACTTCATAGAATAGAGGCTACCCTCTGTTATTCAAGAAAAAGTTTCAAGCAGAACTTTCTCAGATGATTTTCCCCTCCTATTCCTAAACAATTACTGTGGGTTTATGTTTTGAACCACATAACAAAATTTTTACTTACCTCCAATGGAAATGCAAACTTAGGCACAGCTTTTGGTGGCATAAGTACACAAAGGATTTACTTATTCTTACAATGTGACTTATCAAACTATTTCTATTCCTTTACATTTAGTCACTCAAAGAATTTGATCTTCTAAATTCTGAGGCTGACTCAAATTAGAGCTTAATGAATGTTTGTGGAATGGTTGAATGAGTAAATTGGATTTTAGACCCTGAGAGAACCTTGGGATTATAAATGAGTATAATCAACCTACTAGCAAAATTTCCTTCCCTTCTTTGTGAATCTAAGGAGAGTATTATACCTAACTGGATCTCAGTAAAGAACTTTGGGCATTAAAAAGGACTTTCACATGAATTTTTTTGAAACTACATTATGTACAAGTCAAGCACATTTTGCACTCTGTAAACTAACTCAAGTGGCCAGGTCACCCAGCACACAAGTGGCCTGAATTCTATATCAATTTGAACTTTTGTCTTATATTCTAACAGCACTTCCCAAATTTAATGTGCATTTAAATCTCCAGTGTTAGATAAGGTCACCTTCATAACAGAACAAGTACCAATAAAACCCAGGGAAAATGACTTGTAAACCTCTTTAAACTTTATTTTGGGTCTCATTTCAAGTACCTGCTTTCCTGCAAAATGTCCTCAATTTCCTGATTTCAGCCTATCCAGAAATATCTTTTGAGCTAACTCTCTCCTACTCAAAAACCTTTATCTTTGGCAGAATCTATGGACTGTAAAATAACACCAACAAAATAACATAATAATAAATGATCTCAATTTTTCTTTGATCTCAAAAGTTTGAAATTTTGTGTTAAAGTGTGAATCTGGGTCAGCTTGAATTTCAGCTGAACTGGTTTATCCATCCTGAGAGATTAATTCCTACGAGAATTCCTGACTTATTTAAAGGGAAAGGAAATTTAAGGTATTTCTGTTATGTTGTATGAGGTCTGAAAGAAACTTACTTAAAAAGGAGAGAGAGAATTCTGAAATTACGTATACACTCTGGTAAATATGAAAATGGAGGTTCTGGCCAGATGCAGTTGTTCACACTTGTAATCCCAGCACTTTGGGTGGCCAAGGCAAGAGGACTGCTTGAGCCCAGGAGTTTGAGACCAGCCTGGGCAACATAGTAAGACCTCATCTCTGCAAAAATTTAAAAAATGGCTGGGTATGGTGGCGTGCTCCTGTAGTCCCAGTTACAGGACTACAGGAGGTTGAGGCAGAACGATAGCCTGAGCCAAGGAGGTCAAGGCTGTGGTGAGCCATGATTGTGTCACTGCACTCCAATCTGGGTGACAGAGTGAAATCCAGACTCAATAATAACAATGATGATAATAATAATAATAATAAAGCATAGTAGTGAACCATCTTCATTCTTTTAGTTTTTATATTTTTTTGTGGATTGCATTTTCTGAATCTCTCTTTTTAAAATCAGTTATATTAACAAGAAAAGGAAAAAACAATAACCATTCAGGCAGCATACTGCTGCACTGTTTGTGCAACTTGACGCTATAAGCTGACTTGCGTTGTTACCAACAAACTCCCTGGTAGAGGACACAAGTCAGGAGGAGCTGAAATGGTGACAGTTTTGAGAGGCAGGTGGGGTTGGATTCTACAGTGTAGAATGGGACACTAAGGCCTGAGAAGGGATTCTGTTTGGGTGAAGAATCTGGAAGCTTTTTCTAGGGCCTGAAGGTTGTCATTTGTTGTGGCAGCCTCAGGATGTCACCTACTTAGTAAAGAGTGTCCTTATTCATGAAATAAAGACTAGCAGTTGCACTTATAAGAACAATGATGAAGATGATGATACAGACAAAAATAACTTTCATGAAATGATTATTATGTGACACTGTACTCAATGTGAATTGTATAATTTCAATCTCCATATTTATAGTCTATTTTACAGTCAAGGAGACAGTCGCTAAGTAGGTTAAGTAACTTGTACAAAGTCACCCAGCTCATAAATGACAGAATTGAAACTTGAACAAAGGTCTGTTTGATTTTGAAGCCCATATGCTTAAAATATATTAAAAATTAGCAAGAAATACCAAACTCATACAAAGACTTTGGAAAAATAGAATGGTATAAATATATATATATATGCCATATATATTCTGATATCTGCCTTCAAAAATCTTCATTTTAAATTAAATGATTGAATACTGGAACTATTTTTTTTCTACTGCAAGTCTATGATATTTCAAAGTAGTCCTGTTTGTAGGTCAAAAAAGACCTTCAACTTCTAAATTAAAATGAATATATTCAAATTAAACATTCTCTTTTAGATTAGGTTCATAGAGAGAAAAAAGTTCACAATGAAACGACAGCCTAGGAGAAAATATTTGCAACACATATAACCAATAAGAGTGAATATCGGCTGGATGTGGAGGCTCAGGCTGTAATCCCAGCACAATCCCTGGGATGTCGAAGTGAGAGGATTGCCTGAGCCCAGGCATTCGAGACCAGCCTGGGCAACTTGGTGAGACCTCGTCTCTACAATAAATCACAAAAAGTAGCTGGGCATGGTGGCATGTGTCTGTAGTTTCAGCTACTTGGAAGGCTGAGGCGGAAGGATCAGCGGAACCCAGCAGGTTGAGGTTGAGATGGCCGTGAGAGTGTCACTGCACTCCAGCCTGGGCGACACAAGTGAGACTCCAACTCAAAAAAAAAAAAGTCAATACCACTAATACACAAAGAGCTCCTGCAAATTATTATGATGAAGACAAACAACTCAAGAGAAAAATTGCCTGAGAGCCTGAAGAGTTAATTTCCAGAAAAAAAAGAAAGTTATTAAAAGAAGCTCAAACTCACTAATAAATAAATGCATAAATAAGTAAATAAATAAACCAGCTCATATAACAGATTGGTCTATTCTTTTGAGAAAATAATTTTTGTGTTAAAATATATATCATTCTTTGATTTAACAATGCCACTTCTGGAATCTATGTAAGGATAGTTACTCTTATAAGTCTATATAATGCTAAAAACTTGAAATAACACATAAGTTTTGTGGTAAAAAGATTATTATTTTTTTGAGTCAGAGTCTCCTTTTGTCACCCAGGCTAGAGTGCAGTGGCACAATCACTGCAGCCTTGACCTTCTGGGCTCAGGGGATCCTTCTGCCTCAGCCACCCAAGTAGCTGGGATTACAGGCAAGTACCACCATGCTCAGCTAATTTTTTTTTTAAGTTTTTGTAGAGACAAGTTCTTGCTATGTTTCCAGGCTGGTCTCCAACTCCTGGGTTCAAGAAATCCTCCCGCCTTGGCCTCTCAAAATACTGGGATTACAGGAGTGAGTCACTGTGACTGGCTTGTAAATATATTTTAATTAAGGAAAAAAAAAAATCAAAGTTTAGGTTAATATTTGTTGCCTGATTCTGTTGCTTTAATACAAATATGTTTATATTTTTAAATATAAACTAGTGTTCAGATGGATGGATGGATAGATAAGTGAGTGTAACTGAGGGAAAGGTAGAAAGGAAATGTAGGAGACTATTAAACTGTGGAATGGGATAAGATTGAATGAGCAAAGGGAGAACTTCCCCTCTTTATTTTTATTTTATTCTGAGTTGGAGTCTCACTCTGCTGCCCAGGCTGGAGTGCAGTAGCACGTTCACAGCCACCACAGCCTCGACCTGCTGGGCTTAGGCAATCCTTCCGCCTCAGCCTTCCAAGGACCTGGAACTACAGGTGTGCACCACCATGCCCAGCTAATTTTTTTTTTTTTTTTTTTCTTTTTAGTGTAGAGATGAAGTCTCGCCTAGTTGCCTAGGCTGGTCTCGAACCCCGGGGCTCAGGCAGTCCTCTCACCTCATCCTCCCAAAGTGCTGGGATTATAGACATGAGCCACTGTGCCCTGCCTATTTTTATTTTTAAAGTAATGGGACTGGAGTACATTTTATATTTTTGTGATATAAATGAAATTTTTTTAAAAAAAGGAGAAAATCATCTGTCTTAATGATCAATCATGAATCTAAAGTTACAACAATCTTGAACTTTTGTGAAATGCAAGACGTCCCACCACTTGGATTTTTTTTTACTTTATGAGGGTACAAAAGTGATACACAGTCAGTACAAACTGTCCTTTTAGTTTCTATACAACCATTCTGTTTTTCACTTTCAGAACAATATTCAATATATTACATGTGATGTTCCCGACTTTATTATGAAATAGGCTTTGTGTTAGATGACTTTTCCCAATTGTAGGCTAACGTAAGTGTTCTGAGCATGTTTGAGGTAGGCTGTGCTAAGCTATGATGTTTGGTGGGTTAGGTGTAGCAAATGCATTTTCAACCTATGATATTTTCAATTTAAAATAGGTTTACCCAGGGGCACAGTGGGCCATACCTCTAATCCCAGCACTTTGGGGGGGCCAAGGTGGGAGGATTGCTTGAGCCCAGAAGTTTGAGACTAGTCTAGGCAACATAGCAAGACGTTGCCTCTACAAAAAATAATACAAAAAAAAAAATTAGCCTGGTGTGGTTGCACGCACCTGTAGATCCAGCTACTTGGGAAGCTGAGGTGGAAGGATCACCTAAGCCCAGGAGGTCAAGACTGCGGTAAGCCAATGACCATGCTACTGCACTCCAGCCTGGGTGACAGAGTGAGACCCTGACTCATTAAAAAAAAAAGAGGTTTATGAAGACATAATCTCATTGTAAGCAGGAAGACATCTGCACTCCACAAACAAGTATAAAGATATTGGAAATATCCAACCCATTTTAACATTTTTCCTTTATCACAAAAGGTGTAAGTGGAAAATTTTGTATTATAGAGACAAATTACTTAAAAATAAATAAAAATTACTCACAATTTTCACAATCCTTACAATGAATAGAGTAGTGGTGCTCTAGTACACAACGGTTCTTGCAGACTTTTATTTCCTGTTTATTTTTTTAAACTATGCAAAGTTTTGAGTAGTCTTGCAAAAGTAATGGCATCAGGAATCATTTACTTGGTGGCAATTTTCTACAAGTTTTTTTCCAAGTATATTTTTTTCCAGCCCCTCTCAAAGTCCTTTATTCATTTTTAAATAGCATAGTCATCTCAACATATGTCTATACAAAAACTTGTACACAAATATTCAAAGCAGCGCTATTCATAATAGCCAAAAGTGGAAACAAGCCAAATGTACATTAACTGATAAAAACCTAAACAAAATGTGGGCCATCCATACAGTAGAATATTACTTGGCAGAAAAAAAGGAATAAAGTGCTGGTTCATGCTACTGTATGAAGGAACATTATGCTTGGAGAAAGAAGTCAGTCACAAAATATCATATATTATAGCATCTCATTTCTATGAAAAGTCCAGAATTGTCAAAAATTGCCTGTAGAGGAAAAAAGTGAATTCGGGGTTGCTTGGGGTTATGGGAGGGGCTGCTGAGGGGATGGGAAGTGACTTCTAGTGGTTTCTTTTGGGGGGTAATAACGATGTTTTTAATCTAGATAATGGCAATTGGGGTATAACTCTGTAAATATACTCAGAACCAGTAAGCTGAATACATTAAAGGGTCAACTTTTATGATATGTACGTTATGCCTCAAGTTTGTAAAAAAAGTATTATGGAAGTGTTTTATTATTATTAGAAGTAACTGTGAGGAAAGTTCTAGACAATCTGGATTTTTTCTTTGGAATTCTCCTTCTCCCCTGTCTAACTCTGTTTTCCTCAAACTTAACTCCAGGAAGAAACTTGGTTGACTGTGGTTTTTTTCATATAGAACTTTTTTCCCTTCCAACGTGTTTTGAACCTATTTGGTTGACATCTTTCTTGAATCAGGATCCCACAAATGAAAATAAAATTAAAGCAGCCAACTCACCTTCGATAATGTGCTTTCTTGACAGACCTCTTTCCGTTTCAGCTCTGTCAAGAAAAAAAAAAAGTAAAGGACTTTGAGAGAGGCTGTGCTTATTTTTTTTAAAATCTCTATCTCAAAAGTGCAGAAGAATAATCACTTTTACTTAGTCTGAATTGCTAATTTTATATCCTGTTCTTGGCAAATTCTACTGAAGGCTGAGAAGAGAAGTCTGTGGGCAGCACAGTGGGACCCTTTTCTTTGGAGACCCCAGGAGATTAATTATCTATGGCTGTCACCATGCCACTAATAGCCGCTCAGCACCAGGCTTAAGTTAATAACAAGTCAGTCACACACACCCAGTCCATATACAATTTGAAACATGGTTCAATCTTCCCACCTTGTTTTTAACCAATTTAAAGCAAAAAATAAAAATAAAAAAAGCAAGAAATGCCTTGATATAGGTTTTTGAGTTTACTGTAAGATTGCCAAGCTGCTGATATATTGCTAGCTTTTTTGAGAAATGAAGCAAATTTAAAAGTGCCTTTTGACTTTCAAAGGAAATTTTAGAACTATTTTCTTTTAGAATGTGATGAAGAAAGTCTTCCTTAAACCAGTATCCTAAGAAGACAGACTCTTAATCATAAAGACTTTTGTCTTCCCAGACAATTCACAAGCTGTAGTCAATTAGAAAGAAATATGGCCCTTGAATTTTAAAGTATTGATAAAATATTTCCTCAGCATCAATCTCTTTGGCAGCCTCCTTTAAAAATATAGTCATTTTTACCATTCACCTTTGTGAATATACATTTATTCTGTATCTTGCATAAGTATATTAGATAATATTGCATGTAGTACTCTACTTCATAATGGTTCCTGTAGCTTGTCTCATTTCCTGTTTATTTCTAAACAAGGTTTTATCTATCTATCTATCTATCTATCTATCTATCTATCTATCTATCTATCTATCTATCTATCTATCTATTTTAGAGATGAGGTCTTCCTTTGTTGGCTAAGCTGGTCTAGAACTCCTGGGTTCAAGAAATCCTTCTGCCTTGTCCTCCCAAAATTCTGGAATTACAGGTATGAGCCACCATGCCCGGCCCTTGTTTATTATTTTTAAGCAAGGTTTTGTGTACCACTGTAAAAGCACCAAGCAATGACGCTGTGAATCAAAATACATTCAATGGAAATTCATATTCCTTATGGGCAACATACTGCTTTATTGTCGTGTAGATTACTATAGGGGTAAAATCTAAATTCCATCTTTCCGTCTTCATATCACGATAAGCAGACTCAAGAACGACAAAAAAATATTGCATGTATGTGTATCCACATATACAACTGATTAGAAGGTTCTAAAAAGGAATTAGCCCCTGCTTCTGATTTTTTAAAAACTATTCCCTATCAGTTATAGAGAAGTAAATACGATTTCATTTGTTTGTTTTGTTAAGACTCCAGCATTTTGAGATATCTGTCTTAAAGATGGAAAAGCACAGTGCTAACAATTGCTCTGGTATGTGGAATAGCTTGCTGTTTTCTTATAAATTTGTCAAAAAGGCCAGCCTTTTAAGTCCTGCTGAATAATATAAGTACTAGTTCAGGCCCATCACAAGCTAATTCATCCTGTGAGATTTGTTTTGCACCCCAAAACAGAGAGCATCTCTCTTTCATTTGGCCTGACAATGACTGATACAAGTAACTCCGTGTTCTCCTCCAATGAGATGGCCCTTTTGATCAGCACTTTCAGAGCCCTCTGCAGAAATGATCAGAGACTTAGGACTGGAGCCAGACGAGATATTTTTATCTTTGCATTCTGTAGAAGTCTCTGAGTTTTGGCAGGTTTGAGTAGTTTTTCTTCTGTGATGCTTTGTGCTTATTTTTCTTTCCTGAAATTTGAACTCTATTTTGGAAAGGATTCTAAGGATGAGATTGGTATTTGAAAAATCACCATATATCACTTAGTAACAAGTGACCACATGCTTTGCACTAAATTTCTTTGGGAATATCTTGCTAAAATTAAATCCTAGCTAATTGCTATGAGAAAAAAAATCCTAAGTTAATTAGTTTTAGTACATTAGATGTAAAACAATTGCCCAAAACCATAAAAGCACGAACAACTAGTTGTGCCCTGTTTAGTAGGGATAATAAGAGATATTTAAACTTACTTTCCACCCCAGTAGAGTTTGGTTGTTATGACCAGGCTGGACCTCCTGCACATCAAACAGACAAACACAGAAATAATCAGTACATGCAGGTTACTATATAAAATCATATTATTATTATGGTACCAGAGAAAGAATTTGTTATTGTATCTTACACTTTCACAAATTGGTAAAGAGGTACATTTCTTAATTCATGTCACTGAAATGTAAGGTTAAAGTCAGATCCCAGAGGAAGAGTTTGAAAGGAAGTGATCTTCGCTTGGGGGGCTGGAGGAGGTGGAAGGTGGTGACAGCAAGTCCAGAAGTGACAGCAGCTCAGGTGGTACAAAGCGAAGGTGAGTGGTAGGTCAGCATGGAGGTTCAGAGAAGGTGCACAGAAATGGGAGTGAAAGGACTGAAGGGATGTCTTGCATTAGCAGCTCAAATGATCAAACACCAGAGAACATCTCCTCAGCATCTGGCCTGATGCTGACTGTGTGTGAACTTTTTCCAGGAGAAGCTCCACCCTCTGTAGAGGACCACAGACCTTCCAACCACCACATTCACAGGCAAGGACTGACTATTAGAAATATGAATCATGAAGTAAATTAGGAGTCAATAAGTATAAAAAATATTTGTAAAAAATCTCTTTGAGCATCTTATTAGATGGAAATGTCCTTTTAGGGTAAACAGCCCTAAAATCCTTAACACAAGTTTCTACCACTTTACTTCTAAGGGAGTGAAATGTGGAAATCTTGTCAACAAACTGACTACCTTCTCAAAGCCACAACCAAGGACAGAAAATGCAATTGTAGCATTATGATCATGGAATAAGAAATAGGTCTTGAGAACTACAGGTATGTAATTTAAAATTGGGAGGCAGATCTCAATGCAATTTAGTTTCCCTAGGTATGTAATTTGATTGCACTGGTCTAGGGGAAAAAATCATTTGAGATTCAAAGGGTAAAACTAAACTTCAGTAATATTTGTAATATGGCATTTATAATTCCATCAGCTGTGGAATTGATGCCTGGGGGCTCTCAGGTATAAAAGCTTAGCATTATTAATGACAACCAATGGGGAATGACAGCAATAATTCTGACAACTTGGTTGCAACAAGAAAAATTTGTTGAAAATGTCAGCAGCCCCATCCCACGGAAGTTAATTGCCTGGAAAGTAATTGGAATCACTGTAATGGAAGGTCTATATGTATACGTACCTGGAGATTACACTACCCTAAAGACCTGATGTACTACTTTCCAGGTTAATACATCAAACTCGCGATACCTATTGTAATAGCAACCTGCTACAGATTGTAATAGCAACCTGCTACAGGGGAGCCAGATTTCCATTAGTAAACATTTTTAACCTTCACCAAAAGGCTGGGAGGAATAGTATAAAAATAATTGCAGCCCGTTTGATTATTCAGAGCTATTGGGCCTGCTGAAGCTGCATGTTCTATCCACCAGACACTTATCTTTCCAGAGTTAGGCTTCCTGTTAAATGTTCAGCCTACATGGGTGTGCACACTAACATTTATGGTCAGCAACCTGGCAAATTATCACTGACTCCCACGGAGGCTCTCAGAGCAACTTCTCCGAGTGGGTAGTGAATGATCATGTGAGTATTTTAGAGCGATACAGCACAACCTTCAAAATACCTTTGCACGCCCTATCTTACGTGCCAGTATGACGCTTCACGAACAGTTATGCTGTCCATTTTACAGGTGGGAGACTCAGAATCAGAGAAGTGAGGTCACTTGCCCTGGAAGACACAGCTAGCAAATGGCAGCCTCAGGACTAGAAGTCAAGCGTGCTAGTTGAAACAGCTTTTGTAAGCTCAGTGCTACCATGAAATGGATTGTCTTTTCACCAGTCTCATAGGGACAATTGGGAACTGATAGAAACATCATGTAGTATGGTGACAGCTTGAGTTTTTATTTGCAAGGCTGAAAGGTAGTTGTTGGAACATGCATGTCAAATCTATTTTCTATGCAAGGTATATATAATAGGTTCTGTAGCTATAGAGAGTGATGATTAAATGTTTTCTGGGTGCTGAGAGGGGAAGAAGCTACTTTGCTGATACTCTCCCTTCTTCCTCAAGTATACCCCAGCAGCCCACACCTCATGGCAGACCTCACTATAATTTTAGTGAACCTATCTCCAAGGTTTCCATAATAGTTGAATAGTGTCCCTCAAAAAGATATGTGAAAGCCCTAACCCCCAGAACCTCACTCAGTTTGTGAGCTTATTTGGAAACAGGGTCATTGCAGATGCATTTAGTTCATAAGTAGGGTAGACCCCCTAATCCAACGTGACTGATGTCTTTATAGAGGACACACAGACACACAAGGGGAAAACACCATGTGACAACAGAAGCTGAAATGCTGCAACTACAAGCCAAGAATGGCTGGCCACCATCAGACGATAAAAAGCAGCAAAGGGCTGGGTATGATGGCTCATGCCTATAATCCCAGCACTTTGGGAAGCTGAGGCAGCAGGATCACTTGAGCCCAGGAATTCAAGACCAGCCTGGACAACAGAGCAAGACTTTGTCTCTACAAAAAAAAAAAAATTAGCATAGTCGCGCATGCCTGTAGTCCCAGCTACTTGGAAGACCAGAAGGCTCAGAGGATCACCTGAACCCAGGAAACCAAGGCTGCAGTAAGCCGCAATTGTGTCACTGCATTTCAACCTGGGCAACAGAATAAGATCCAGATTCAAAAAAATTTTAAAAAGTAAATTAAAAAAAGTAGCAAGGAAGGATTCTATCCACAGTTTCAGAGGGAGCATGGCCCTGACAATACCTTGATCTTGGACTTCTACTCTTCAGAACTGTGCTAGAGAACGTTTTGGCTGTTTAAAGCCACCCAGTTTGTGACCGTTTGTAGCAGCAGCCCTGGGAAACAGATACAGTCCCTAATGAGGCAGTGATGGATGGACTAACATTCTGAATGGGAAAGAAACTCCAGCAAGATGGAGGCCTGGGTGGCAACATGAACATTTTTCCATATTTAGGGTGAAATCTAGTTTTCTATTAACATCCTTACTGTTCCCTGGGGTGGGAGAGGAGAAGAGAGGGCTAGAAAGTGGGTCATCAAAGTTTATTTGTCCGTATCCCCATAAATGACTGGTTTTCCATTTCCACAAGGCCTCTATTCTAATCAAGAGTTTATCTCCAAGTGAGGCATAAGCTGCCCTAAAAACACACCCCAGCCTTCCAGTCTCCCCTCCTATAGGGGGTTTGAAGGATGCTTGCAAAAGCACAGCAGAACCACTCTTGAGCTGTACTCTTTGAGAATGTTCGTGCTTCCTAGACTTAAGTTTAGAAAACACATGCCAAGTATTGAAGTGTGAGGACGAGCTCTTTCAACAGTTACCGTCAATAACACTATAGCACTGACATTTACGTGGCAATTGGCAGATATTGTGCTAGAACAGAGGAGGACCCTGAGCTTGCCCAGTGATCTTTGCTGGGCTTTGCCTGGTTCTGCACTCATGCTGGGGAAAGGTGACTATTGTGGCTACATCCATTGTGAAATGGAAGGGAACTGCCTTCCCACCCCCACAGACGTCATGGCTTCCCTTAGAACCACTGGCTTTGGCTACAGGAGGTGATGGAATGGGATGTGTGAGCACAGCCCCTTGTGTTTCCCAGGGATTGCAGATGAAAGCACTTTCCTGAATACCCAGAGAATGGGGTTCCTGGGTATCCAGGAGAGATCATATGTTCAAAAAGAAAGTTTTGGAGTATTTATCCCAAGGGCTTCTTGTTTCATCAGATCTTTGCATTCAGGGTTGCTAATAAAATAAAAGCAAACATAAGTATGTGTGTATAGATCACCAGCTTTTTGCCAGCTTGCACCCTTCACCAAATTGCCCTAAATAGCAGTCAACAATCATAAAAACGTCACTTTCTTTTATGCCCAAATATCTCATGAACATCCTTTCCTTCCGGCTCAACCCCGTGGTAATTCACTGTGATCAATGACCAGTCAACAATTTTTGAAGCACACGTAATGAACCTGCTGGCATTTATTTTCAAACCACTATAAGTCATTTCTTTACCAATAATTGACTCTTTTTTTCTTTTTTGACAGCTTTTTGGTCAGGTGCTATGGGATTTTATTTTCCCTTCTCTGGTGCAAAATAATAAGACTTTTAGAAGGCAAACAGATGATGATGGTGAATGCAATACCTCCAGCCTTTCTTCTTGATGATGCTCCCCAGAATCACTTCAGCCCTGTAGGGGGAAACAGACAGTGTCTTAGAACCCAGTGTCCTGGAAAAGCAAGAGTCAACCCCCAACACCAGAGCCATTCCTTGTCTGAACTCTCAGTGCCTACATATCCCGAAAATAGAAGCCGCTCCCGGCTGGTAGCACAGTTTCCGCTGTTTCTGCTTGTGCCTGCAGAATCCTGCTCCGGAGCATTCCAGAAACACCTGCCAAATCTTGACACGCTGGCAGGAGACCACCTGCAGTCCTGATACTAAGAAACAGCAGAGTCATTTGGCAGTTTGTTGTTTTTAAACCTCTGATCTCATATATAAATGTCCTGCTTGGTGGCATCCAATGGGAGTCAACATCTTTCCAATTGCTGTGGAGAAACTCACTTGTATCCGCAGAGAACAATGAGACCTCCCACCCTTTAGGTAGGAAATATTAGCTCCCAGGTGATCCTGCAGTATAAATGAAGGACCCGTGTGTGGGTTTAGATGCCCCCAAAGCCAGGGCTGCAGATGCAGTGGTCCACAGAGAGAATGTCCTGGGTCCTAGTGACAAACTCTACCATAGGAGCAAGATAGAAAGAGACATAATGGAATTCCTTCCTGCCCCTGAGCCTGGGTTGTGGAGAGGCGAACTGAGGATATCCACTGTCCTCTTCCTTTTACCTATCCCAGCTGGGACGCAAGACAAAACTAAACTGTTCATCCATGTCCCTCCCAATAAGACAAAAGTGAAAAGCCCTGGACCCTCAGAGCCTTTGTGAATGGGAGATCAATGGAATGAGCACTTTGGTCATGAGGGAGCCATAGATGACAGTCATTGCTAATTGTTATTGGTCTTAACTGGAAGTTCTGTTTTGTGAGATTGTACAGCTTGCAACAAACCATGATGCAGGTTAGCTATGGCGTGTACCTGAAAGAAATAGGCATTGAGCCTTGTGTCGGTGTTCTGCCTGATTGCTTCTGTCTCTGTTGCCCTTTGCAACCTCACATTTCACAGTGGGAACTTATCTCAAGTACATGCTGACAATCAGTCAATAATTAATCAGGACAATTATCCTTCACAGTAGGACTATAAACAGGACCCTAGCAGACTTGCTACTTACCCCTCCCTTTTGCTTTCCTAGCCCCATTTGTTATTAAGCAGGATTCACAAAGAAGAAAACACAAGGAAGGGGCAGAGGGCAGAAAGAAACCAGGCCCTGTCACTGTTACTTTCTCCCCTTGGACACAGCAGAAAACATCAGGGATGTGGGCTCTGAACCTTCTGGATGGTCCTGAAACATAGACCTGCTCTTGAAAAGAATGACACTCATGCAAGGAAAATGCACTTGGATTGTTCGGTGATTAACCTGATTCAGGAGTTTGTGTCTTTCTCACCTGGAAGGAGTGAATCAGGCCTGCAGGTGACTGAGTGCCACAGTCCTGCTAGAAATAGTAGAACTGAGCCGGGCTTGGTGGCTCAGCCTGTAATCCCGCGCCTTTGGGAGGCTGAGGTGAGTGGATTGCCTGAGCCCGCGGGTTCGAGACCCGCCTGGGCAGCGAGACCTCATCTCTACAATAAATCAAAACATCAGCCGGGCGTGGTAGCGCATGCCTGTGATT
>NW_007258691.1:878283-945876 GCF_000164805.1 Carlito syrichta
ACTGCACTTGAGTCTGGGCGATAGAGTGAGACTCCAACTCAAAAAAAAAAAAAGAAAGAAATAGTAAAACTGCTCACAGCTGGGCAGCTACCTAGTTCTTGGTTCTGGGATCCGGACATCCAAGTTCACAGTAGGAGGACCCAGATCTTTTCTGAAATGTGCTGGTTATGCTGGACCTAGATGGCATGGAGGCTGAGACCTGGCCGAAGGGCACATTATCCATGTGTTCTGATTTAATAAGCCCTGTCTTGGGCTCCAAGTCTGCTCTCCCATCCAAGGGAAGGTTGCAGCTAGACATCTAGACTCCTTATGTAAGCAAAGCAAGGACTCTCTGCAGCACTCTCTGTCTTCAGAATGGGCCCTGAGATGCCTTCTTATAAAAGAGATGGAGATGCCTTAGCATTTTGGGGATCCTGACTTTGATGTCTGATCTTCCTGCAATGCCAGTGTAGGAAGAGGCCAGTAAAAGGAAAAGTGGTCTCTGCTTCCCCACAGGGAGGAGGCCCCAGTCCCACTTGGGGGTTGAGGACCTATGAGATGTGATGATGAAATAATGAGACTAACTTTTGAAAACCGCCTTGGAATCTACTTATCATTTGCTCCCTCAAATATTCAACTGACATTTCTTGGTGTCTGCCCCTTGAGTAGACCATGGCAATTGCTTCCTGGTTCCACCTCCTGCCAGTTCATTCTTTGTGCAGGGATCCAGGGGTGGAGAGGTTTAGGTAAGCAGAGAGGGCTAGAACTATCCTGATTCTAGTGACAGTGGTGGGTGCAGGGAAGCAGAGGAGAGTCACCAGCACATGGGGGGTGGGGGGTGGGGGGTGGGCAGTCCTTCTCATCAATGCATTGGAAATGACCTGGACAGACTCTCTTAGTTCTACTTGAGTGTCACAAACAGGTACCAACTTACTTTCCAGCCGCGTAGACTTCGGCAGTATCAAAGAGGTTAACGCCACTTTCATAGGCGATTGTCATCAACCGTTCAGCAACCTACAAGGGGACAAGAGGGTCAGTCTGAAATGCCAAATGCTTTCCAAACCTGGGAAGTGATTTCGAATCCTCTACTGGTCTTTAAGAACACTGAAATCTAACGAACCACTCCTTGCCTTTTCTCAGTTGTGGTGAAGAGAGAGAAAAAAAGAAGGCTCGACCACCATAACTAGGGTAGAAGTGTCCTTTCCCTTGGACACAGAGGGGAAATAAAAGGATTACTTCAAGGTTGAGGGTCAGTCAGCCCCATTGCACATCTCAGTGAGATGGAGAGATCTGTGTTTCTCACTCTGCTGGGAAGACCTGGTTTGACAACATTCTTTGTGGCACCTTAATCTCTCTGACAAAGAGGACCATTTGTACCATTGATGACACCATTCCTCCACTCCTTTCTCCAAGCAAGCCAAATAGGTTTTGGCAGCTGGGTGATGCCTGTGAAAGCTTATGACTCCCCCTCCCACCCCCACTGCCCACCCTCCCAAGGCTTAGACAAGCTGTGACTATTATAAAGCCACTGCGACCCACGATTAAGCAAAATCCCAGGCGCCACCACAGACTAGTCACTGAATCAACACAGAAGAGGGAGCTAGTGGGTGCTCTAACTCAGGGGACCCATGTCTCCCTTCTGCCCAGCCTGCAAACAGGTCTGAGCTCCGTGTCTTCTTCCTTTGTGCCGCTGAATGCAAGTGTGACTAGCAGAGTACATGACAGCTGTGCACGGCAGCTTGAGGGACAGCCATAGAGGGATAGCTGCGAACCGCAATGGAGAAAGGCCATTTTTTTCATTTGACCGGTGGATTTATTAGTCGTTTGAAAAAATTATGGACCTCACAAATAATTACGATTGATTTTTCCATCATGGTTTTGAGAGTCAGCTAACATTGCTTGATCAGCATTTCCAAGATAAACTGTTTTTCTGTTGCTTTGAAAACCGCCCTACCAAGAAAATTGTTAAGCTTGCAAAATGGCGTCCACGCAGCTCCTTTAGCATAATAGGAGCAGAAATGCGATTCCTCCTTTTAATTTGATGCCATTACAACATTTATACTAGCTAGAGAAAAAAAGTTAAGACAGACATAGTTTTCCCCACTGTGACTGTCCTATGTTTTAGAAATTACTACTTATTAAATTTTTTTTGAGTCAGGCTCTCATTCTGCCATCCAGGCTGGAGTGCAGTGGCATGATTACAGCTCACCATGGCCTCAACCTCCTGGGTTCAGGTGATCCTTCTGCCTCAGCCTCCCAAGTAACTGAGACAACAGGTGCATGCCACCACATCCCCCCTAATTTTTTTTGTAGAGATGAGGTCTTGCCATGTTGCCCAGGCTGGTCTCTAACTCGTGGACTCAAGCAATCCTCCCGTCTTGACCTCCCAAAGTGCTGGGATTACAGGTGTGAGGTGGCTTTGTTTTCGAATTTTTTTTTTTTTTTGAGTTGGAGTCTCACTCTGTCACCCAGACTGGAGTGGCCGCTCCTGGCCACCGCAGCCTCGACCTGCTGGGCTCCAGAGATCCTTCCGCCTCAGCCTTCCAAGTAGATGGAACTACAGGCGTGCACTAGCACGTCTGGCTAATTTTTGATTTATTGTAGAGATGAGGTCTCGCCAAGTTGCCCAGGCGGGTCTCGAACCCGTGGGCTCAGGCAATTCACTCACTTCTGCCTCCCAAAGCATGGAATTACAGGCTAAGCCACCGAGCCTGGCTGTTTTAGAAATTATAGTGCTTGTATACATTAGCCTTGTGTTATGTCAGATGGCATACTGGTAAATTATTATTGGAAAATGTGCACAATTAAAGCTTATCTAGAGAGAAATTTTAAAATAATATGGAGGCTTATTTAAATGATGGGTGAGATGCCTCCCAACCATAGAATTTGAAGACCTGAATGTGGAGTAATGAAAACAAAAATCACCAAGTAAGTCTGAAGAGCGGTTACTGGCTTTGAGTGTCCCACTGACTAGATAAATACATTTGAGCAAATCATTTGACCTCTCTGTTTTGTCAGTTTCCTCATCTGCAAAATGAGGATGATTCTGTTGAGGGATCTCCTCTCTCCCATGAAGCCCAGAGGCCTTAAGGGAAACTGACCTCATGTCCCTCCCACAGGGCTGGATGAGCAAGTGGCTCAGGAAAAGTCATGGGACACATTCCGGCCAATGAGATGTGAGGAGAGATTTGCTGAGGCCTTCTGGGAACAATTTTCCTTGTTCTTCTTACAGAGAAGCAACATTCTTTCCTGCAGTAACTGTTCTAATGAAGGCCTAGAATTCCTGCAGCTATCTTCCTGCCTGAAGAAGTTGACATACAAGGGAACACAGGGCGAAGAGACTGGACGGAAAGTGGATTGTGAGTCGCTGACTGAGGCCGTCCTGCAGCTTGCTTTACTTCTATACCTCTAGTTTAAAAGTCATAATAATTTCTCTCTTATTGATTAAGCTGATTTGAGTTGGGTTTATGATTACCTGCAATTAAATACACCTTAACTACCTTACAGATAAGAAAATATAAATAAAACTCTAAAAATTAAGTGCTGAAGATGATAATATACTTATCACTATCTTTTAAAAGCATCATTCATATGAGTAACATCTACCTTTTTTTTTTTTTTTGTGAGTGAGTCAAAGTCTCACTCTGTAGCTCAGGCTAAAGTGCAGTGGTACAGGCACAGCTCACTGCACAACTCCTGGGCTTAAGTGATCCTTCCACCTCAGCTTCCTGAGTAGCTGGAACTACAGGTGTGTATCACTACACCCATCTAATTTTTTATTTTGTTAGAGACGAGGTCTTGCTATGTTGCCCAAAATCCTGGACTCAAGAAATCCTTCAGTCTTGGACTCCCAAAGTGCTGGGATTACGGGTGTAAGCTACCACAGCTGGCCAATCTATCTTGATTTTATGATGAATCTCAATCATCTTTGAGAGGCACCTTACAGAGATACTCAGTTTGCTGTCTGAATCCTTTGGAGATTCTTCCTGCCAAGCAGTAATTCAATATATCATTGGACTCTCCCGGTGATGGGGACATCCCCACTCCCAAGGTAGTATTGTCAAAAAGGATTCTTTTTTTAATGACTGGGTGAGATGGCTCACGCTTGTAATCCCAGCACTTAGGGAAGCTGCGGAAAGAGAATCGCTTGGGCCAAGGTGTTCGAGACCAACTTGAGCAACAGAGGGAGTCCTTGTCTCTACAAAAAATAAAAAAAATTAGCTAGGTGTGGTGGCACGTGCCTATAGTCTCAGCTACTCCAAAGGTAGAAGGATTGCCTGAGACCAGGAGGTTGAGGCTATGGTAAGTTGTGATCGTGCCACTGTACTCCAGCCTGGGTGACAGGGTGACACCATGACTCAAAAAAAAACAAAAAACAAAACAGGAACCACCTTTAAGAACTACCCTTAAGGACTTGTTCTGGGCTTGGAATTTTTCCAGGAAGCACCTCCTAATCTTCACCATCATCCTGCTGAGTAGAGGGTATTTGCATTTTATTGATGGGTAACTCAGCCAACATAAATGTGAGGACATCAGGTTGGCCAGTGGCAAACTGGGACTGGATCCGACTTAGTGTATCCACTCAGATACACTGTCCTTGACTCCTCAGTGGGCCTCCTCAGGCAAGGAAGAGTCAGAGGAATTCAGAGTATTGACCTCAGGGGAGTTATTGGCACTTGATGCCTCTATTCTGGACTTTCCTTAGAGGCAATGATAAAAATATCACTTAGGAAATGCCATTATACAGGTGTAAATGATGATCTAAAGGCATTTTATGGTAAATATATGGTAAATATAAGAGCTGCCATTTATCAAGTGCTACCTGCCAATCAGAGGGCCATATAAGCATCTCACATGCATGACATAGTCACCTTTTCAGCAGACCTTCCAGATCAGCATCATCTCATTTTACAGAGGAGGAACTGAGGCTCAGAGATGGTGGGATTAACTTGCCCAAGCCAGGGTGACCAACTGTCCATCTTCCCCAGGACTGAGAGAGTTTCTGTGATGTGAGGTTTTACTGCTAAAACCGAGAAAGTTCTGTGCAAACTGAAACCAGTTGGTCACCCTCGTTGGAGCTAAAATTAAATAAACCGAACAAAACCACACCACAGCAACAATAAAATCTTTTCATAAAGTGACGAGTGTTAATTCCAAACGGTTTCATTCTCTAACTGTTCAACCTGCGCATAGAATAGATTGACAGGCTGGAGGGCTATTAATAGTCTAGATGTGAAAAATACAAGAGGCAAGAAAAAATCAACAGCAATCTTTGAGTCCATCTTAGGCATTTGCTGTGACTCAAACATTGTCCCTGGAAAATGTCAGGGTCCCAGGAAGAGTACTCCCACTGTTCAGCTTTCTCTGCATTTTCTCTCATCAGCATAACTGAGGCCAAAATTAACTTACCTCATCTGAAATTTGACCTCCAAATGTCACCCATGTTCCTGGAAAAGAATAGATATTTGCACATTATTCAAAATAATTCTCCTAAAATTTACATACTCAGAGGAAACCGCTACTAGCTCACGGCTGCCTCCATAGGTTGTACAGGTAGCTCATAAAGGTGCCCAGATGAGAAGCACAGGTGGCCGCCGTCCAGCCCGTCTTCCCACTACATATTCCACAAGGGGTCTGCATTCATTTGGAAAAATGGGTGCCTTTTTTTCACTCAAAGTCATCATATTTTCTAATGGCAGCCTTGCCCTAAAAGCTGCTGTTTCTTCTGCTATAGGACCACGAAGGTGGTGTATTCAAGCTTACTTCAGCTACACAACCTTGTCTTACTGAACCAAGAAGCCACTGGTTCTGAAAGCAAAGGTTTTGGTCTTTCCCTTCTTTGCCTCCAAAAAGGGCCCTATTTTGTACTCCTTATTGTTTCTCAAACGATGTCCTCTCATCAAACGATGTCCTCTCAGATGTCCCACCAGAGCCCACTTACAAGACCCAGGAGGTGACACTTACACATCTTCTCCGTCACAACCTGCTGATCCAGAATGGAAATCTCCATTGATTTGGGGGTGAGGGTGGAGGCAGCATCTGGAGTAAGGTTTGGGAAGGCGAGGGGAGAGAGGCACACTCAGCAGCCAAAGATTTGCAAAGACTCGTGAAGCAGGAGGGAAGCTGACATGGAGGGGGCCCTTGCCATGCCAGTCTCCAGTCACCTTAGTCACTCATTTCCTCCTGTATCCATGTCTTTTGAGCCCCAATTCCATGCCAGGTAAAGGCATTGAATTCGTGTTCAAGGGAAAGTGAGAGAACTGACCCAGTTCCTGTCTCCCAGGAGCTCATGGTTTATGATACCATCTGACAAATGCTAGGACTGAGGCAAACACAGGGCAGCAGGAAGGGAGAGCTCTACTTAGACCAGAGGGAGGTGGCACTCAAGGACTTCCTAGAAGAGGTGACAGCGTGGTTGAGTCTCATGGGCGTTAACTGAGAGAAGAAGAAAGGGACAGGCCTTCCGGAGAGAAGCAAGAGTGTGAACAAGGCAAGGAGATAGGAAATTTTAGAAAGAGTGGGGGTGAGGGGAGTGAGAGGTTGCACCATTAGGCCATGAGATGAACCTGAGCCATGGGAGCAGAGGAGGGGGAATGGGCAGGAGTGAGAGGGGCAGGGTCTGGGCACAAGGGACAATCATGGGACATGCAAAGAAATGCTGTTGGAAACATATATTTTGCAATTCATAATAACAGTCACAGCTGCCATTTATGGAACACCTTACAAGTGCCAGACAGTATGCTCAGACATTTTCATATTTTTATCTTCATCATTTTGACAAACTTACCAGGCAATCTTATTAATCCTTATTTCCAGATGACGGGTCGAAGATTAACCAACCTGATAAGTGATTCTCCAAACATGACTGGTTTCAAGAAGGGGATTTTTTTTTTTTAAATCACACACACCACCCCCTTAGAATATCTCCAAATTAATTATGACACTTGGATTTCATACTCCATGGCAGTATGTTGATGTAATTGTCACTTTTTCCTTAGTTCTCAGGGATTAACACAAAAGTAGAGGGGGAATTATTTTACTGTTACACTTTCCATCCCCAAAGGTTGCAGATGGCAGCCCACTGGCTGCACTCAGCTTGTGGACTTATTTTCTTGACTAGAGTAGTGTTGAACCACATAGTATTTTATTACATTTTGAATAAGCTCCCAACATTTAACCAAAATTAGGAGCTTTTTCTTAAAATGTTCTAATTTCCAGTTTCTCTTGACTATAGAAGACTGTTGTCCCCAAAAGATAGACCTCCCCTAAATCTGAAGGGCAGAATCTTCTGTGGAAAAACTATGCCCCCCTGCAGTTAGTTTAAGCCCCCACATCTTCCTGCTGTTTTTCCAGCACTGAAATCAAATAGCAGTTTCTATTTACTACCACACACTTACTGCCATTTTTTCTAACTGTAAAATGAAGAGGAAAATGAAGTTCTACATCTCCTAAAAAAACAGAATTGAGTATCTTAAGAAAATATAGGAGTGCACTTTTTTTTTTTTTGGTGGATGGAAGAATATCCAAACAAAACATGTTTGCACAAAAAAATTACATCTTATGGCACCATAATAAAACCAGCCATGGCTGGAATACAGAAAAGATGGGCATTGGAAAACTTAATGGACTGAAAAAATGGCACCATTTGTTTTTGAATGAGAAGCAAATAAGTAAGCTGCTGTGAAATACAGTTCTTTATTAAGTGAAAAAATTGCCTCAGCATCAAAACCTTTTTACAGACAACTCGTTTATAAAAGAGCCTCTTTTGAGTACTGCAGAAATTATATGTCCAGAGCATTAACAAGCATTTGCAAATGTTAGTCTAACCAGCAACTTTGCAACTCGGAATGTTAAAAATATGATTGAGAACTTTGAGGACAAGTTAAATTAAGGGTGGCATTTTCTCTTGCAGCAAATGAGAACACAGATATAAAGAATAGCACACTGTTGGCTATATTGATTTTGGTGTGGTGAGAATTTTGAAGAGGTCAAAGAACTTCTGGACAAGGAATCCACAAAAGGCAGAACATCAGGAAAACATGACTCTGTGTGATGAAAAATGTCTCAGACCATTTGGCTGTAGAATGGCCTGGTCAGTAACCACGTGTTACCACAGTAGGAGCTCTTAGGATGGGTAGGGCTGAGGTCAGGCCTGTCAAGTGACAGACCAGAAGCAGCACTATTTTGTAAGGACACCGTCTCCAAGTCCATGAAGTTCCTCATTCATCAGAAATTGCTTTCGGCAAAAAGCTTAAATGGGACAAGCCATGAATTCAGTAATTAATACCACAAATTGGCTATTCTTCTATGTCTGCAAATGAAATCAGGTCAGTGTTTGCTTAATGAATTTGCTGGCGTTCTTGTGCTGTGGTGCAGAAGAGACTGTTTGAACTGTTCCTGTCATCAAAGGGGATAGTCCTATCTCTGCTTGGCGACGAAGACTGGCCCAAAGTCCTGAGCCTCTTGCTGACACTACGACTCACCTACACCTTTTGAATATTTTTCTACAGGGCATTCACAAGTATTTTCACAAATGTCTCATTTGCTTCTCTCAGTTCTTACAAAGTCAAGTCTTTGGGAAGTTCATTTGTGAAGGAATAATGTGATCTATTTTCCTACATTGCAATCAGTTTCCGGAAATGAAAATGATAGTCTAAAATTTATTCTCTAAAACTGTGCCTTTGAAAACAGAATTCTAAAAATGTTTGCTGACTTCAAACTTTATGAAAATAAACTAGTATTATTTAGCTTACCCTTTGTAATTATTTATTTATTGACTCGGGGTCTTACTCTGTCACCCAGACAGGAGTACATTGGCATGATCACGGTTCACCGCAGCCTGGACTCAGGTGGTCCTTCTGCCTCAGCCTCCCACGTAGCTGAGACTACAGGTATGCACCACCAGGCCCAGCTAATTATTTTTTATATTTTGCAGAGACAAGGTCTCACTATGTTGCCTAGGCTGGTCTCAAACTACAGGGTTCAAGTGATTTTTCCACTTTTAGCCTCCCAAAGTGTTGGGATTACAAGCGTGAGCCACCGTGCTCATCCTCTTTTCATAATTAATTTTTGATAGTACAAATGAACTATTATTGGATGTTATCAAACTATAGACCAAAATGGTACTGAATACTAAACAGAACAATGTTGAAAGCCAGCATTGTACACACATTTTGGAGGAGGTCATTTGGCATATAAGAACCATTGACAATGATCCCATCCATGTTGGGGAGAGTCCGTGTCTAGGGGCACCTCTATTCCTAAATCAAACTGAGAAATCTATCTACCATCCCTGGTTTATGTATTTAAGGCTGCATTACATACATCACAGTGAAAAAAACAGGACCTGAAAAATATCATGGTACATACATAAGAAAAGATGTCAAGTTTTTGGTTCCAAGTCAAAGCAGTAATGAATTATGAAAAAACTACAGTAACAAATGTTTTTCTTTTTAAATTAAATTTTTAACATAAAAGCACATATGATGTCACATATATTTATATTGTTACAAATCTATACTATAAATGAATAATAAAAATGAAGTGTTTGTTTCCATTTCTGGGAGTTTGGCATTCTTACATTCAGCTTACTTTGTTCAGTTAGACAACCTTTCTAGCCTTTTTGATACTTGCTACTCATTTGTTTTCTAGTTATTTGTTTGTAGAGTTTATATTCCTAGAGCGTAAGCTGTCTGAGGGATAGGATTTTAAAAAATTTATCTTTTAATCCTCACAGCTCTAGAATAGAAGTGGTCTTTAGTAGATGGTCAGTAAGGTTTGGCAACATTTAAATAAATTGCCCGTTGACTCTTAGTAATCTTCAAAATATTGACTGGATGTGGTGGTTCACGTCTGTAATCCCAGCACTTTGGGAGGCTGAGATGGAGGGACTGCTTGAATCCAGGAGTTTGAGACCAGTCTGGGCAACATAGCAAGACCTCATCTCTACAAAAAAATTAGCTGGATGTGGTGGCACACGCTTGTAGAGCCAGCTACTTGGGAGGATGAGACAGGAGGATCGCCTGAGCCCAGGAGGTTGAGGATCATGCCACCCATGCCACTCCAGCCTGGTGACAAAGTAAGACCCTGACTCAAAACAAAGCGAACCAAAACAAAAACAAACAAACAAAATCTTCAAAATATTGGGACAATTTCCTACCAAGCACACACATTTATTATGACTTAGAGAAAAATGAATAATGCCCATCAATAATCTTCAGTTCTTCCAGTCTCTAGATGACTGAAATGTTCCTCCCAGGATACCTGCCCAGCCATGCCCCCTCCTGGAAAAGCGCCAGGGAAAAGTCCTCCTCCTCGCCTGCAAGGTCTCCAGCCAGGAGGGGTGGGTGGCCCAGTGTAGGGAATGTCCTTACAAATAGGACACATTATCTCCTGGTGAAGAGGGATAGAGGGACAGCCTTCTAGACAGAAGAACTCTGTTCCTATGATTTCATTCTCCACTCTGCCCCACCCCAGAAGAGCTAAGGAGGTTTATTAGTTAATAGGATTCTCTAAAACCCTCTGTGACAATTTTCTTAACCATTTTTTCTACCTCTAATGGGAACATGCTTTCCTGAGACCTAGAATGGCAGGTGACTATTTCACTGTGAAATCTCAAATCAGTGGGATGTTATTTAGAAGATAATTTTATTAAACTGACCCTTGCTATTTCTAACCCCCTTTAAAAGCAGAGTGGGGTATAAGGAAACTGTTGAAATGTTACTGTGTCTCTAAGGAAACTCTTTTACACACCAAGGAATATATACTTTGAAAACCTCTGGTAAGTCCCTTAGAGAACAGCTACCCCTGACATAGAAAAATGATTGATGAAATATAAATAGAAGAAACCTGCCTACCTACACACACACACACACACACACACCCCTCCTGGTTACAGTTATCTTTTGGTGGTTAACAGGGTAATTATTTCTTGCTTATTCATTCAAGAAACATGCTTATTATTTAAATGAGCTCTTTGCTTTGAGTATGAAGAAGTATTTAGACACTTAGTTGTAATAATGTTCACATCTTATATAACCGTGGTGCAATTATCAAAATCAGGAAACTAACATAGCAGAGAGAGGTCTCTTGTGAATTTTATTGTCCTTTGTATTCTGTTCCTAGATCTTAGGCAGAATCCAACATTGCATTTAGTTGTATTTCTTCTTAATCTTCTTCAATCTGTGACAGTCCCCCATTCTTTCCTGACACTTTTAAGAGTACTGATCAAGTACTTTACAGAATTTTTCTCAATTTGGGTTTGAGTCATTCTAAGGTTATAGATTTGGTGATTTGCTTTTCCAGGTTGGCCTGCATGTGGTTTAAATATATGATCATAGCTATGTAAAGGGGATATAAAAATGCAATTGCAATATTTATTATGTCACAGGTAACATTTTTTACTCTCTCACTCAGTGAATATGTATTGAGTCTGTCATACACCAGGTATTGTACTTAAGTTATGAAGATAGAACAATGAACAAAACTAGTAATTATTTCTCCCTTCATGAAGCAAATGTATGGGGGAAAATAATAAGAAAAATAATTCAAATATATAGTGCTTATAAATGCTAATTTATAAAGAAATGTTGATTTATAGAATACACAGTGTTGTTGATTGAGGAGTGTTAAAGAAAATCAACTTCATAAAGCAGGGATAGATTCTATGAAATGTAAAGGTGTAGGTGCTGAAATGTTGATAGGGTGACCAGATGAAATTCACTAGGGATGTGGCTTTTGAGAAAAGACCTAGAGAAAGTGAAGGAGCTCACCATGCAGCCACCTGGAGGAAAGTGTTCCCATTGGGGGAAGCATTGAGGTGCGGGCTTGTGGGCTTGCTTGACATGCTCAGGGACGGTGAGGGAGCTGGTATGGTCCAAGGTCCAAGGTGAGGCCCAAGGTCATGGGGCCAGATCATATCGTGTCAGTCACTGGAAGGACCTTGGAGAGTTCCATGAAGAGTTTTGAACACAGAAGTGACACAACCTGACCCACTCTGGAAAGGAACACTCTGCTCTGGTGCTACGGACAGACCAGAGGATGAGACTGAGACAGAACACCCATTATGAGGCCGCTGTGAGAATCCAGGTGAGACATGACAGTGGTATCATCCAAGGTGGGGGTACTGAGGATGGTGAGGAGTGGCTGAGTTTTGGGTAGATTTTAAAGGAGGGGGCAAGAGGATTTGCAGGTTAAAAGGATGTAGGGCATGAGAAAAGGTAAAACTTCAAGGAGAAGACCAAGGTCAGAGCACAGAGAGAATGGAAGTGCAACACATTTCAATGTGGATGTAACAGGGTAAGTTTTGTAAACAGAGCACATATTAACTGCAGGTTCATGTTGTCAAGGCTGGCCAAACATAGTCACAACTGAGAGGAATTTCAACTAGGGGTGTTTTGAGGTATTAATCTGTGTTATCTCTGAAGAATTTAAGATGAGAGATTCAAAGCCTGGATCTCACTGAAATTAGACAACACACTAGGCAAAATTATCATGGTCAATGTCTCATTTGTATAGAGTTACCCAAGGAAAGCATGGAGCTGGAGGTGGTTGTGTCCCCCTAAATTGCATTCTCAACAAGAAACAAAGTATAAACCCAGAACCAGAGTTGATGAGGAGGAGGGAGCACTGAGTTGTTGCCACTGCCTGAGATCCTGGAGCTCAGGACATTCATTACTCTGGAGAGCACTTTCTCCTTTGAGTTATGAGCCTCCCACTGATAACATAACCCATTGTCATCCTGTTATGTCCAAATCCTACTTGTTTTTCAGGACCCAGAACTTCAGCTTTTATGTCCAGTGCTGCTGAACCATGGCTGCTTTGCACTTCCTCCAATGAGTCAAAGTACATCTTGCCATGTCATTCGATTTTTTTTAGGTCCTGTTCCATTAACTCTGTGACCCTGAGAAATTTCCAGCCTCTTGATTTCTTATTTTCTTATGCACAAAATTAGGAACATTAAGCTTCCTTCAACTCTATAATTTCATGATTCTGTGGTTGTTCTTTGAAAGGAGAGGAAGTCATGACATTCATTCACCTCCTACCACTTTGAATTAACTATTAGCAGCAAACTGACCACATAGTAACTACATCGTTTATTTTGGCCTGTGATTTTCTCATCCGACTGCAACTATCCTGAAAACAGGGACTCAGTTTAATTTAAATTTTAAACTTTAGCCATTGAAGTGGAGCCTGGTACATGGTAGGTGCTTAATAATTGTTTGGTCAGTTGGCAAGTAGACATTTAAAAAACACAGGTTCTGAATTTTAAAAATTTTAAATTTTAATTAAACACACACACACACACACACACACACACACACACACATTTCCGCCCTTAATAAGAAAGTGCCTCTAACCCAAGAGCATTTGCGGAATGTTAGTTGTTTCCCTCACTATCTTGGACAAGAGGTTTTTAACCAGGCTGCACATTTGAGTATCCTGGGGAGATTTAAATAGTACTGCTGACCTGGTCCCTCACCAGACCAAGTAAATCAGAATCTCTGAGAATGGAACCCGGGCACCAGTATTTTAAGATCTTCAGATAATCCTACATTACAGCCTGAGAACCACAGTTCTAGAATATTCTCCTACTGGTACCATCTCAATCCTTTTCCTTACACCCTGACTTGCCTTTCTTATTCTTTTTTTTTGAGTTGGAGTCTCACTCTGTCGCCCAGACTGGAGTGCAGTGGCCGCTCCCGGCCACCGCAGCCTCGACCTGCCGGGCTCCGGCGATCCTTCCGCCTCAGCCTTCCGAGTAGCCGGAATTATAGGCACGCATTACCACGCCTAGCTGATTTTTTGATTTATTGTAGAGATGAGGTCTCGCTGCCCAGGCGGGTCTCGAACCCGCGGGCTCAGGCAATCCACTCGCCTCAGCCTCCCGAGGGTGCGGTATTACAGGCTGAGCCACCGAGCCCGGCTGTCTTTCTTATTCTTTTACCCAAGAGGTGCTATTCCCATTTTCCAGAAGTTAAGTGGCTTGCCCAAAGTTGAAATAACTAATAAGAGGTGGAGTTGAAGCCGGGATTTAAATCCAGCGGACAGGCTCTCCCTGCCTACCCCTCCCCCGAACGCCCTCCCAGCCCCACTTCACAGGATGGAGAGGAGGGGGCGCTGTTCTTCCAGTAAGAGAGCTACATTGCATTGCCACCTTCAGCTTCTTCGTGTCGCGCAGAATCGGAACAAAGCACACAGAACCAGATTTCTAGAAACTTGGCTAAGGGGAAAGTCCCCCTTGCTGGGGCGGGGATGTAAAGACTGGGGACACAGGTTAAGAATTGGCGTCTTGTCCTTGGCGCCCTCTACCGGGCATGGAAGGAGGTTCCCTCCTGCGGGGAAGGCCTAGGGGGCGGGGCTAAGCCCAAAGGCGGAGAAGTCAGGCCGGCCTGGAGACTTCATCAACCACCAGCAGGCGAGTATGGTGCTGGTGATAATAACTAGCTCACAGGATTTTAGGAAGATGCAGTGAAATTTCCTAAGTGCTTAGCAGCTCTGCCATAGCACAATCAATGGGGCTTACTCTTCAGGGTGCATCAGAATCCCTTGGAAGCCCCACTCTCAGATTCTGATTCTGCAGATCCGAGGTGCAGCTGGGACACCTATACCCAACAAGCATTCCACGCCATTTGGAGGCAAAACAGTGCTCTGAGCAGCCCTCCGTGGCCACTACAGAGCCCTTGGATGTAGACCTCTATCTGAGCGCCTGGACACGTTCTTTTTCGAATGACGCAGACAAAGCGTTCTTCCTTGTTCTGTCTTGCATCTGTCAGTGTTTTCCACAGAGCCTGGCCCTTATTTTTGGATCCAAGCTGCAGCCTGGTCTTTCATTTTTGGCTTCTAGCGTGTTGCTAATGAGCATCTGGCCAGAGTTAACAAATGTGATAACAACTTAGCCTTTTCTTTTTTACTTCCCTTGCAAGACCCAGTAGTACCGCCCAGACTCTCAGGGGGTGGGGTGGGGTGGGGTTGGGGTGCTTTTACACCTGCACTTTACAAAGGCGCTTGAAATAGCAATAAAACCAGTCAAGGAAGTGGTAAAAGCCATGTGGAATACAAGTGGGTTCTCAAGCAGGTGAGGTGCAAGTAGTATTCTTACAGGTGGAGAATAACGTACGCATGTACATAAATGCAGGTGTGGGATTTTTTTCTTTTTTAAGAACTAAATATTACTTAGAGCCCTTTCCACCACTTAAAATTTCCATTTAAGGACTTAATAAGATAGAAAATGACAGCCAAATGAGAAAAACATTCTCGGCCTCCACCACATAGACACACTGTGCTTTTCTAGATCCTTCCGGGCCTGGGTGCTTTACATACAGTATATCAATCTAAGTCTTATGGCAACTCTGCAGGATCTGAATAATTCTGTCTATTTTCCTCATCTGAGGACATGGGAAGGAAGTGGCTTGTCACAGGGACTTCTTAGTGGGCTCTCCACCGCCCGCTGCTGGTTTCTTCCTCACTTTCCTCTCAATTCCCCATGCTCTGTACCAGCCACATGGCAGGGGCCCAGTGTTTGCTCTGAATGCTTCTTGCAACATCGTTCTTTATGGTCTGCCCTAAATCTCTCTCCCTTTCTTAGGATCAGCTTTGCACCCATCTCTGTCCCTAAACTGTGTGTGGATGAAGAACACCATACACTTGCCTCTGCTTCTCTGGGTTACCTCCCTGCTCCCGGATCTCCTCAACTCCTCCTGAGATGAGGATTTAGTTTAGGATTTTGTCATCCCATAAGCAGCGCCTCCAACTTCATGCTCGGAGCCACCCTGACAGCCTTCCCGTCCTTAACAATTCTGGAGTCAGGGCAGAACTGGGCAGCAGGGAGATGTGCTCGCTGTTGAAAGGTTCCTGCGCCAGGCTGTCCGAGTGCAGGGGCAGTGGTGGCAGAGGCAGAGGGAGTCTTCCATTAGGAAAGGTTGGGATGGAGTAGGCTGGGCGTCCCAGAAACACTCATGGGGTGATGGAGCCTGGCCTTCTAATGCTGTGTGTACAGGTTTTGAGGGTTAAACCTGTAGGATTGACTAAGGTTCTTCAGGATCCTTACAGAGAGTGAACAAATAGGGCTGGCGTGGTGGTGGCTCACGCCTGTAATCCCAGCACGTTGGGAGGCTAAGGCGAGAGGATGGCTTGAGACCAGGAGTTCAAGAATGAACATATATACATATATGTATATGTATGTGTACATACAGAAATATATGTAATATATATGTGTGTGTGTGGGCATGTGTGTATGTATGTGTGTGTGTATATATTATAAATAAATATATATATATATATATACTTTTTTTTTTTAGTGATGGGGTCTCATTATGTCACCCAGGCTGGTCTTGAACTGCTGGGATTACCAATGCGGCTGGCCAATATTTGAAATTTTATTTCTTTCTTAGATTTAAAGAGTTATGTATTTTTGTGCCAAGGAATGCTGCTTTCAGATTCGCCTGGAGCTGTTTTCTGGTTCCCCATTAATCTGCTCAGGGCATTATACAGTCAAGGAATGGCACTGGAAATGGGACGCATGGCAGGCCGTGGAGTTTAGAAGAGGAGGTCTGTGTTATTAGCAGATCGCAAGGCTGACATTTCTCTCCAGGGTCTGTGTGAGCAACACAGGAATGACGTTTCAATATATGATCTCATCCCCCAGAAACGGTGACCCACTCTCGATATTTGGGTGTTAGAGCGGATGATCTGTAGTAATTCACCTTGAGACTGTGAGAGAAATTTAAAATAAAATAAAGCCAAAAGTCCTTAGATACATTTTTCTTCTTACATATTTTAGAGTATTTTTTCTGCCCATAGTGTTGAAATAAACATTATTACTTTTATGTCAGAAGCAAAAATTATTTTTAAATAAATCTTTGTTATTTGGAAATTCATTCATGAACAAGAATTTCTATAAGTCACTGCTCTTCCTAATTTCTGAACATGAAAAAGAGGCAGTGTTTATATTTTCTTAATATTTCATCCCAAGTATCTTGGTCAAAATTCCTCATATTTTCTTCTTCTGATATTTATGTTGAAAGTTATTTCTTACAGTAAAGTTTCTGGCCTTTAAAAACCACAGGTATCATTAATGAGCCTAACTCTTTTTGTTCTTTGAGTAACTCCTTTAATAAATGTACAGATCAATTAATATAGGTAAAATAACACAGCATTAGAATAAACTTAGATACATACTATGGGGCATTAGGACTAAATGACAATTTGATTTTTAGAACAAATATTTTCAATATCTTCTTTGAAAATGGTATCTATTATTAAGATTAAAATCTTCGTCCTGTGAACTCTTAGCACAGCGCCTGGAATATAGTATGTGCTCAAAGGTATATTTTTATTTCTTTCTGGATTTATCTTTTGCTTTTCCACAGCGAGGTACTATGAATAAGAACTCTCTGGAAAAACATTACTGTCAAGAAGTTTGAAAGTCAATGTGACCTCCTTTATACTTTCTTTTGTCTATGAAAAGTTAATGTCAAATCTTTATCTTTGTGCAGGGATATATTTTTTTTGATGGTTCAGTGGGTTGTTCTCCTCCAAACAGTAATAATTTTGAATGACCCTGGTGTATCTGTACGTAGAAAACACAGTGTGTGCTTACAGGGCTGTCAGAATCTGCTAGGAAATAAATTTTAATGTCATGGCAAGGCAAAGAAACTTTCTTAGTAGAAACAAGATAAGGATGATACATTATTAAAAAAAAGAATGGAAAATATTTTGCAACAGTACTTTCACATTCTTCCTCTTGGGTTATGAACTTCATGATGTTTAGCGTATTAAATATCATCAATGAAAACTCGAAGTAGAAATATAAAATCATGGGTGTACTTTTTAACTAGGAAGTTTTTAAAATGTAGAAAAATTAAAACTGAGGGAATGTATAAGGGATAATTTACCAAAAAAACTATAGATTAAAAAAAAAAAAAGTCCCCAACCATATTATACTCAAATTAACCCAGTTCCATGCTTTCCCGTAGATTTATGGATTTACATTTAAGGATTAGCTTATTTCATCTGTGCCTGATGGATACCAACTGTTAATGATTTCAGTTAAAAAAAAAAATCTATAAAGCCCTCTTCCCAAGAGAAGATTCATAGCTATCAAGTAGATGGGGGTATTTCTCTTTTTATGCACTGATCCTTTGTCTATTTATTTTCCCCTCTATCTCTCTCTGTCTCTGCTTTTCTCTCTCCCCCTCCCTTCTTTCTTTCATTCGTTTTTGACTTAGGGGGTCTCACTCTGCTGCCCAGGCTGGAGTGCAGTGGCACAATCTCGGTTTACCACAGCCATGGCCTCCTATGCTCAGGTGATCCTTCCACCTCAGCCGCCTGAGTGACTGGAACTATAAGCGTGTGCCACTTGGTTAATTTTTACACATTTTTTATAGAGACTGGGTCTTGCTATGTTGCCCAGGCTGGTCTTGAAATCCTGGGCTCAGGTGATCCTGCCACCTCAGCATCCCAAAGTGCTTGTATTTCAGGCATGAGCCACCATGCCAGGCCTTCTTTGTTTCTTTCTAACGAAGGGACAGGGGAATTCTTTTTTCAGTAGTTGTACATAGAAATGTAACATGTCAAAGAGAATGAAACAATTCTAAAACACAAATCCACGTTGGCACATCTTTAATTTTAGGAGATTCCAATTAATCCAAACCCTACATAGAGTCATTCTCCATCGAAATGGTATACTATACACAAAAAAATACTTCTGGTCCAGGAGAAGCACAGAACAGCTCCTGACAGCCTGGTCTGGAGACGAGCTTCTGTTGTTACAATACTGGTGTTCCCAGCCAGGCCTTGACATAGAGGTGATGGCATTATATCCACATTGTCCCAACTGTACAGGGATGGAGTGACATTTCCTAACAAACTGTATGGGAAGTTATCCAGAAATTTAGGCAAACAGTGACATCAAAGAATAGAAATGTCATTTTTTTCTTTAATCACAACAGTATTTTGGATTGTTCTCAAACACAGAAAGCAGACCTTCTTGGGACATTTTCCAGACTACCAACATTTCAGAATGAATTCTGTCTCCCCAGGGACCACATGAAGCCTGGCATATAGGAGTTGCTTATAAAGTGTCTTATGGGTGAATGAATTCAAGAACAGCAGAGTAGAAATGATCAACAGAAAAGTAACACTCAATGAATTCATTTATTGCCTGCAGGTTCTTTTTTTCTTAATTAATTTATTGATTGAAAATTTGTTAATCTGAATGGATGCAGCCATGGCCTTTGTATGAGTTAGTGGTCTGGGTATTCACCAGCCACCTCGCCTGCATACACGATGGGAGAACCTTTCAGAGAGTGGCTGGGAGGTCACCATGGATCCAGGGAGTCATCTTGATAGCATGACACTTGCATTTACCATCTTAAAACAGAGATGTCATCAGTTTGTCCTCCTACTAGCACCAAGGGCCTTGGCTGTGGAGAAACAAGGGAGATATTCCCAGTTGGAACCCTGGGGAGTAAAGATACCTGTCTGGTGGCGCTCCATCTTTGATCATGTTCTGACTGGTTAAGAACCTCAGGACCACTCACTACCAGAAAGCAGAACTTTCTGTTAACTAGGAAAGAGTATACAATAGCAATAAAGACCATGATGAAAACCAAAGTTGACAATGGAATGTGTCAATCCTAATAGCATACCCATTCTAACAAAGCTCAGGAGAAGTTATTAGATACTGTGGCTTCTTCTGAAATGACACGTGGAGAGTAATGAATAGACTAAAATGTTCAAAAATCCTGCAAAATTCTGGATTTTCATTGGGGACCAAAGCTAAATGAATAAAACAAACACCCCATCTGCCACTTGCTTTGTGCATTGGTCACCAAGAGCGCCATCTGCCCTGCTCTCTGGCTGTGACTCCTGCTTGCTGCGAGGTACCCTTAGGCGCTCGAAGCCTTCAGGATGGAGCGCAGGTGTGAAGCCAGACCTCAATCAGCTGCACAGCAAGCCTAAGTCAGGAGCACCTCATCCAGGCCAGTGGACCGCCACTGCTGCCCAACGAGTAGGACCACCTGGGAAGCTGATGCATTGCCCACCCGAGAGATTACGGCTTAGTTGGTCTGAAAAAAAAGACCCAGGCACAGGCATGTTTCAAAAACTCCCCATGTGACTGTGATGGCAGCCAGGGCTGACAGCTGGTGTAAGCAAGGAGTTGGGACATTACAGGAATGGACTCAGTCCTTCTAAAAGGTCCCAGTATAGTGGGATGCCTCAGAATGATAGGAAGACAGTAAGTATTGGGCCCAGAGGATGAAGAACGTTTTGGAGGGATGAAGATGACCTTGACCCCCAAATGGAGATTATAACACCTTGCAGGGTCTTTAGCCCCGAGCAAATACAGAATTACTACTTTCAAGATACTCATTGGTGCTTTGCCCTTCATTTTATTAGTGCTATTAACCTCTGCAAAAATCCCAGTGGCAGAAAATGACTGTAGCAAAAAGTAGCTTAGTGGGAATTTTTAAATGTGGAATAAAAAAGAACATGAACAGTCTCGTTTTCTGGGACAACATTACAAAGTCTACCAATCCTGCTAGAATAGGGTGCCAGGGAGATGCATCCGTCTGAGGGGGTCAGGGAAGAATTTCTCCCACTGGTGGAAAGATTGCTTCATCATGGAGACCTAAAAGCTTAACTAAAGGCTACTCGCAGATGGGCTACTAGATGGTTGTATTGTTCCTATATATTTTACTAACTCTAGAGGACTCTTGATTGTTCACTAACACATTCTTATGCCTGTGGCACCCATATTCAACTAGAAATACAACATGCATTTAGATTTTCTGTGTCACAGTTCCCCTCTCTTAGCAAGGGTCATTGAGAACTGCCATCTTCTGATGGCTCCAGTGGGTCAATTAGAGAAACAGCTCAGCGGCCACGGATCCCTCTGATTAAAATGCTAATCTTTCTTAACTGGCATAGATATCACATGCATTTGGGACACTCTAGATATTGTAAACTCCCAAGTATAGACCTTAATTTAAAAAATTACGTATATGTACATATATATGAGGGGGATCCCACAAAACATAAATTATTTATTAAGAATTGTGTATTTATTCTTACATATTTAAACTTCAGTCCCCTTCAAAGTACTTTCCATTTCATGCAATACACCTATTGAGACATTTTCCCACTGCTCAAAACAGTTTTTAAACTCATTAATGTTGACTCCTTTTAGTGCTTCTGCTATTTTTTGTTTCACCTCTTTCCCATCGGCAAAACATTTCCCTTTTTTCATTTGGGAAAAGGTGAGATCAGATGAATAGGGAGGGTGGGGCACGGGGGTCATGCTGTTTTTGGTCAAGAACTGCTGAACAAGATTTCACTGCTACACGTTGTTCATGCAAATCACCCCTTGTGAAATGGGCAAATGCAATGAAATGATCTCAAAAAAAAGTCACTGAAGCCAAATGCAGCCTCTCACAACAACACTAGCTGGTACATTGATACCAATGGGTTTCTAGAACACTTACCTAGCAGGCAAAGCCTGTACTACAAGGCTCCAAAAAATAATTCCATTTTTTGGGGGGGGACATCCCTCATATATATGTTAGATAGTCATTGACTATTAGATGAAACAGAATAAAATATTGATGGGGTGGAAATAACAGAAGACCACAAAGCTGTCATGAAAAATAGAACTGAATGTGCACACAAGAGAGCTTGGGTGGATGTGTGCCTTATCTAGATTCCAAATATGTGTATGAAAGACCTGGTCATTAGCCCCCAGGTGTGTCTTCTCCACACACTCTAACTTCAAACTCTTTCCCTTCTTCCTTACTATGCTCTGTCTTCAATTCCTTCCTTAGCCAAGAAGGCCAGCATGGCTAGACCATTTAGAAGGTTCTTTTGCTCTATTCTCAACTCCATTCATTCACTATCCTTTCATTGCACCTGCCTGGCAAAATCCCACATCTGGATGAGTCCAACTGTCTGCCTGCTCATCAGCTATGGCTGAGATGTTGAGCTGTGCTGGAGAAAACCGCAGATTGTGAAGACCCACACATTGGAAATTCTTCATCTCCAGTGGCTGCTCGTCCCTCATAACTGTGACCACCAGTCCTCTGTTTACTCATTACTTTTCTCCAATGTGTGCATTTCAAGCCTGCCCCACACTTCAACCACAAGTCCAATCTCTCCTTCCTTTAACCTCAGCAGGTAATAGTGCCTTCTGCTGCACAGAGAAAATAAAAGCAACAATTTGTAGCCTTCTCTGCTTCCTGCACCATATCTATTAACCCACCCACAGTAGACACGATCGATCCATGCCCTGCCCATTTCCTCTTGGACTTCACTTTGAGGACTCCCTCTGGCATACAAACACCCCACTGACTTCGCTCCCAGGTGACTGTGCATTCCACACTGCGCCAGAGTTCCCAGGGAAATTTCAGCTCTGGTTATTCACACAAATAGACTGGCTTATCCACTCTTTGTCACTTTCCATGTCCAATCTCACATCTCCAGTCCTCTACTGATTTTTAAAAGTCATCTGTAAATAAACTACTTGCTTTAAAATGCCTGTTTAAGAGTCTGCTTCAAAGGGAACATAAACTAAGATAGCACCATCTTTTCCTCCTCTCTTCCTGCCACGGAGGAAGAGGGTACCTTCTTCTACCCAGGACTTGTTTCTCCATGTCCCCTCCTTGTTCTTCTTCAGGGAATCCATCAGTCATCATCTCTTATTATTGTCTTTTCTTTGCCTTGAATTCCACTGTTTATTTCATATGAATTTTACATCCGAACTTTGCTTATTTAGTCTTAGTATTTGTCTGAGTTTTACGTGCCCATTTTTTCTTCCTGAGGGTAGGATCTCACTGTCGCCCAGTGACTGGAGGGCAGCAGCACAATCATGGCTCACTGCAGACTCAACCTCCTGGCCTCAGGCAACCCTTCTGCCTCAGCCTCCCAAGTAGCCGGGACTATAGGTGCACACCACCATACCCAGCTTACTTTTTGATTTTTTTGTAGAGATGAGGTCTTGCTATGTTGCCCAGGCTAGTCTCAAACTCCTAGACTCAAGCAATCCTCCCATCTCGACTTCCCAAAGTGCTGGGACTACAGACATGAGCCACTGCACTCAACCTTGCTCATTCTTTATTTTCCTTGTATCTTTATTCTTTTCCTTAAAGAATGCATTTTTTCCCACTCAACCTCAGAAACTTTGTAATTCACTATGATGGCACCTATATTAGGTCTTTTTGCTGATATGTTATTTTATGCTTTTAAAAACATTTCCTATTGTATTTTCTTGACCTGCTTTTGCTAGTTTGGTCAAGCCCCATTAGTCTCACTCCCTGGGCATGTATTCTTCATGTGCTCTTGTGTATGTTCACAGTGTGATGAACTGGGCTTACAGCGAGTGAGCAACTGACACATCGTTACACTTGATCTTCTGTAAAAGTGAGAATATTTAAGTCATTGAACCTATCTCCCTGTCTCCCTTCCCAGTCCTCTACACTTTGCCATCTGCACTGTGACCAGAATGAGCACCTGGCCAAGTGACTCCTGGAGTTAAATATTTCCAGGACTCCCAGTCACACAACAGATCAATCCCGAACTTTGAGACATGGCTTCAATGCCCTTTGCAATCTTTTCTAGGCCATCTTTCATCATGTTCTCTCCCATGGGGTTCCCTCTCCAGGCCACGCTAATTTAGGCTTCCATGATTCTCCTCTTCCTGAAATTTATTCATTAATTTGCTTAGAAAATATTTATTGAGCCCCTGTTATTCCCCCAGAACCATGCCAGATGGTGGGGTCAAAATGGCCAGTAATAGTAATGGCCCTGTTTCCTGGAATGCCCAGTCCAGTGGGAAAGGCAAACACTGAAACATTACAGTACAGGAAGTCCCCAACATACAAACAAGTTCCGTTATGAGAGTGCATCTGTATGTCTAATTTGTTTTAAGCCCAACAAATCTAGCCTAGGTGTCCAATTAACACAATTGGCTACATACAGTATAAACTGTATGTATTTAACAGGTTATACTGACACCTGGTGGAGAGAAATAGTACATAAAAATGCAGGTGTGCATTGTTAAAGTTCATAACTTGAAGGTTCTTATGTAGGGGACTTACTGTACAGGCAGTAATCAAGCCAAGACTCAAACGAAGGGTGAATAGACTCCTGTTTATCTTTCAAAATTGGGTTGTTTCCAACAGCGCTTTCCTCACTTCCCCGAAAGAAGTGATCACTTCCTCACCTGTGCCATTTCTATGTCTGCTACCTATCTCCCTGCCTCTCTACCTCTGTCACATCATTGTTTAACTGCTCTTTTCCTTTATCTGGCTCCTTTCTAAACTGCTTGTGCTTCCTCCAGGAAGCTCTCCATGACTTTATCCAACTGTAGTATAGGCAGCCCTTATATGTGTTTCCATAACACTTTATACTTCCCTCAGAGCACTGATCATGTGGGGCTGCATTCATTCATTTATTCATTGATCATTTCATAAATGAGTATATACTGTGCACTGTCTCTGTTCTAGGCATGTATTCTGAACTGATAATGTAGCAGGAAATAAGTCAGACTAGAAATGTTCACCAGCAAGCATAAATTAAAAAAATGGAGGGTGTCCTCTGGGAGCACGTAGCCCGAGGATCTGATCCAGCTGAGAACGAGGTCTCCCCCATCCACCTGTGGGCTGTGTGAGGGCCGGCTTCTGTGTGTTCTTTTTTTTCCAGCACAGCATCTGCTGCTGCCTCTTCGTGCAATCCAGGAACACAGGAATGATCGAGAAAAGCAACACCGGGTCCCTGCTTCACAGGGATGACTGGGGCAGACTGGGCTAGTTGCAGTTCTGCCCTCTCCAAATTCACAAACTAAGATGCAGGTGGTACCTGAGGCAGCAAGTCCATGAGTAGGGCCAGGATAGCCAGCCAGCCATGCCTGGAAGCAGCTGAAAAGGAGGGGACAGCTGTGTTCCTCCCCTGACCCCAAGAATAGCGGGGCAGGTAACAAAGTCAGACAGGGGTCACCTCCAGCCACATGTCTCAGGACCAGTGCTGCGTCCTCTTCTTCAGACAGCACTTACCAACATCATGGCCAAAGGGTATGTTTAAGGATCAGGTGGAAATATGGGAAAGGAGGAAAAACAAGAAACTAAGAAGCAAAATGAAGTCACATCGGGTCAATAGAGCCAAGCCAGGTGTTTCCGTCTCTTCTGCTCAAGAAATCCCATGGTTAGACTGTCAGCTTGAATTTAGCCACTGCTCATTACCTCAGGGCCCTTTCCTATAATTACATGTTGAATAGCCTTTTTCTCCTCTAATTTTAATTAGTTGTCAGATATAAAACGAACATTGATGGTATTTTCTGCTTTGCTCTCATGAAAGTCTTCCTTTGCATATTTTCACCATCCAGATGTTAGGATGAAGCTTTTATTTGTCAATGTGCCTCGGGTCTCACAAATCCTTCAAGATTATTAGAATCATGCAGAGGAGAGAGTGTATTAAAAAGGCAAAGCTATGTGTTTATCTTGCAATGGAAAATTATGTCAATTAGGCAAATTCAGGTAGCAGGAGTTGACCCACCACCACCAAACCCTGAATATACTTCCTGCTGCAGAAAAGACTGAGAGAATTTCAGGTTTCAACTATGGCGACCAATGACATAGAAAAGTCTCAGATTAACTAAAATAAGAAGGGAAGGGTTTTCTAGATCCGGGAACATATTTTTTTCTTAATTCCTCATGGTGATCTGCTTATTACAGCCACTATTCCCCTTCTTTAGGTAAGAGTTCTTCAAATTTCTTATGAAAATGAGCCCTCTCCTGACAACCAGTTTGCAGTTGGGGTATACCTAAGCCCTTCCTCAGTGTCAGGGCAGGTCGTTGGCAAAATATCCTTTAGTGATTGGCTCAGGAAAGGATACATAAACCAACCAGAGTCAACCAGATGTGAGGCTTGGAGCCTGGGCAGCTATCTTACCATTTTCAGGGTAGCTTGAGCATAGACCCAACCTGGAGCTTGTAGAACTCATAATCTGATCTCTGGAACAATCCAGGCAGGTCCACTGTCCATGGGAGCCTAGAAATTCTGCTATGTGATCCTAAAAATTTCTGTCTTTGCTAAAGCTGATGTTTTGGCTTTTCTGTTTTTACTCCGGAAGGTGGCTGATTCTTTCATACTCAATAGACCTAAAAAGAACTGAGCCTTTATTCGTAATTTCATCTAGCTGTGGCTCTTAAGGCATTCATATGAATGTCCATGCAGCACCCCTCAGTGTGTTGACTCACAGCGGGCCATCCCTTGGGCATGCCAGAGGCACAACCCCCACCCCTCAGGAGGACAGCACCCCCCAGGAGTTCTCCTTTTTTTTGGTCTCACTTTTAGAGAAGACTAATTGCATTACGGATTGGAATTACAAAACTTTCATTTGGATTTTTATGCTGTGTAGGGTTTAGAAAAACGATCTTTATATAAATGCAGAGTGCATGGGGGCAAACTCAGAGTAAACAATGGACTTGTATGTGTACAAGATGTACCCCAGGCTGCTTCTTAGAGTCCCAGAGCCACAGGGGGCTCATGAAACCTTTGGGATGGTATGCAAAGGAAGGAAAGGCAGGTGTCAGGAACTTCTTTGCTGGTATCCATGCAAAAACCAAAATACCTGCACTTAATTGCCTTCTCAATTTTAAATCTCTCATGGAGAAAGCACACCTGATTGGAGGTTAGAGTCAGACATGAATTCTGGTCCCAAATTCTGTCTGCGGAGCTGTAATAGGTCATTGTCTACCCTAACTCTGGAGAGGGATGCTGTGGGGGTACTGTTTGAACATAGTCTGTTTCCCCCATACCTGACTTCTTTCTGCCCCTCCCACAGGAAGCAGCCTCTGGCCAAGGTTCATCTCTGAGGGTATGTGTGTTCCCAGTAGTAAGTCACGGGATGCAGGTGACCAAGCAAAACTGAAAACAATATAGTCCTCATGCTTAATCAATGTAATTGTACACACTGTGTAGGAATATGAATGATTAGCTTGATTGCTTTGATTATAAAACTGCTTGCTATACTTCCTCGAGGGGCGATTCTTTACCGATCTGCTGCCATTTTGCCTCCCATAAGTTTTTTATTTTTATTTTTGAGTTGGAGTCTCACTCTGTTGCCCAGGCTGGAGTGCACTGGCATGCTGCTCACAGCCATCACAGCCTCGACCTGCTAGGCTTAGGTGATCCCTCCGCATCAGCCTTCCAAGTAACTGGAACTACAGGTGTGTGCGACCAGGCCCAGCTAATTTTTCTTGATTTATTGTAGAGATGAAGTCTCACCAAGTTGCTCAGGCTGACCTCGAACCCCTGGGCTCAGGCAATCCTCTCACCTCAGCCTCCCAAAGTGCTGGGATTATAGGCATGAGCCATCACGCCCAGCCCTCCCATAAGTTTTAATAAGCCAATGTCTTTCCCTGCTGGACTTCCTGGTGACTGTTTTTGGAATAGGAAAGCCGTCTCAGGTTTGGGTTACTATGTTACAGATGCTGGGAGTCATTCAGCTTCTAACATTTTCTAGTTTGTAAGGAAAGGCTTTTTCACCCAGTTGCCAACCCAGAGTCATACCAAACTTGGCCATTGCCTGTATCACCTGGCCACTGCCCACACCGCCGATTGTAAGAGCTGGGAGGGACCCTGCACATTTGGTCTAGCTGTTCTCTTCTCAAGGGGGGGAAGCTGAGGTTCAGAAAATGAAGAGACGTGGGTGACAGCAGTGACCGGTGTGCACTTGGAAGCTGGAGGAGGTGGATGAGCCATGATGGATGAGGCTACTGGTGGAGGGGTGAGGACTGGGAAACAAGGTGGGGGGTCTTCTGTCTCTTCCTGACCCTGTTTTCCCCATCTGGAAAGGAGGCAATGGTGACCACAAGGACTAATCCTCCCTCTTATGACTGCGATGGTCTTTACTCAGACAGTGTTTAGAAATGATCAGTTTCGGCAAATTGATTTTTCAATCACAGAACCTGAGCATTATTCATCCCTTCACAGCTGCACCGAGGGAGATGAGGGGTGCATGTACAAGCAGGGATTGTTTGTGTACCGTCTGTTGAATGAACTTCTCTGAGTAGATCCTTCTGCTTTCCTCCTCCGTTTCCTGTCCCTGGCTCTGACATCATGCGGAACATCAAGTTGCCACTCTCTGATCGCAACCACATCTTCACTCCTGACAGACTCTTATGAGCAAAGGCAAAGTCACAGACCAGCAGCCCTTGGTGATTCAAAGAGCAACCATGTTGTAAGCAATTCTTACGAAGGATTTTTCCCACAAAGGTAGGAAATAAGGAAGAGATATTTTTAAGCAATCTTGGAAAAACACAAATGCCTGCTCATTTTTAATGTGTATGCATCAGAGCATTTATTTAAGTTAGGCTTTCCAGGAAGAGTGACAAGGCTGAAACATTCTTGGTGTATGTTTAATATTCATGCACCGGCTGGGCTCGGTGGCTCAGTCTGTAACCCTGCACCTTTGAAAGGCTGAGGTGAGTGGATTGCCTGAGCCCGCGGGTTTGACCCGCTTGGGCAGCGAGACCTCATCTCTACAATAAATAAAAAAATCAGCCGGGCGTGGTAGCGCATGCCTGTAATTCCCACTACTCGGAAGGCTGAGGCGGAAGGATCGCTGGAGCCCAGCAGGTCGAGGCTGCGGTGTCCGGGAGCGGCCACTGCACTCCAGTCTGGGCGACAGAGTGAGACTCCAACTCAAAAAAAAAAAAAAAAAAATTCATGCACCATTTAAATTCTGTGGGTATTTTGGTTTTAAGACAGTTCACTCTGTTTGTGTAATGCAGAAAAATTGGTAAACTCTGTAACAGAAGAAATTGCACTTTAGAATCATGTCTCTGGCTGGACACAGTGGCTCATGCCTGTAATCCCAGCACTTTGGGAGGCTGAGGCGGGAAGATTGCTTGAGCCCAGGAGTTCAAGATCAGCATGGACAACATAGCGAGACATGATCTCCACAAAAAGCTCTAAAAATTAGCCGGACGTAGTGGCATGTGCCTGTAGTCCCAGCTACTCAGGAGGCTGAGGTGGAAGGATCTCCTGAGCCCAGGTGAGTTGTGAGCCACTGCACCCCAGCCTGGGCAACAGAATGGGACCCTGAGTCTAAACCATAATAATTTAAAAAAAAATCATCTCTGAAATGTCTTTGAGGTGCTTTATAAATATTTATTATTGTTGTTGTTCTAATAGGTGAGGTGGCTAGTTTATATTGGCCTTAGCAACCAGAATGGAAATCACAAAGGTGTTGTAAAAATAATACCATCCATGTTAAATATTTAATGTCATGTTCTCCTAGTGTCAAAATATTGAGTGCAATGAGAGCATCTCTGAGGCAGAGGAGATAAGCCAGGAGTACATTCTGCACATATGAATGCATTAAAAAGAATCCCACACAGTTTAGTCTTAAGATTCACCGCATGTGCTCTAGAAGGTTCTATTGGCTAGAGAGGGGCATGAGGCAAGATGGGCACCCAGATGGCAGAAAGTCAGCTCTCAACTTGCCTGCCCCTGGGCCAGCCCTGAGCGGAGCAGATTCCCCTCTTTGGGAGCTCTAGATTAGGCCAGCTGCCAGGGCTAGATCTGGGAGCAGCAGCCACCAAGTAGATAGCAATCGTGGCTGCTGGCACCTGGCACACCAGATACCAGTTCACACATTTCCTCATATCCTTCCATCTGTTAAGGACAATAGGTTCCTACCCTGACACCAGCTCAGAACTGCCACGCAGCCTTTTAAAAACATGTGCACCCAAAGCTCCTTATCTTATTCAAAAGATCTGGGTTGGCTTGGTTCAGTGGCTCGCACCTATAATCCCTGCACTCTGGGAGGTCAAAGTGGGAGGATTGCTTGAGCCCAGGAGTTCAAGACCAACCTGGGAAGCACAGCTCTTCAAAAAAATAAAAAAATTAGCCAGGCATGGTGGTGTGCACCTGTAATCCCAGCTACTCGGGAGGCTGAGGCAGAAGGATCACCTGAGCCCAGGAGGTCGAGGCTGTGGTGAGCCCTGCTCATGCCACTGTACTCTGTACTCCAGCCTGGGTGACAGAGTTCTAAAAAAAAAAGATCTGGGTGGACACAGGTCATCTGCACTTTTTTTTTTTTTGAGTTGGAATCTTAACTCTGTTGCCCAGGTTGGAGGGCAGTGGCATGCTCACAGCCACTCCAGCGTCGACTGGCTGAACTCCAGTGATCCTTCCGCCTCAGCCTTCCATGTAGCTGGAACCACAGGCATGCACTATCACACCTGGCTAATTTTTGATTTATTGTAGAGATGAGATCTTACCAAGTTGCCCAGGCTGGTCTTGAACCCGTGGGCTCAGGCAATCCACTTGCCTCAACCTCCCAAAGTGCTGGGATTACAGGCTGAGCCACTGAGCCTGGCCCATCTGCACTTTTATTTATTTGTTAACTTTTATTTATTTATTTATTTTTTGAGTTGGAGTCTCACTCTGTCACCCAGACTGGAGTGCAGTGGTCGCTTCTGGCCACTGCAGCCTCGACCTGCTGGGCTCCGGCGATCCTTCTGCCTCAGCCTTCCAAGTAGCTGGAATTACATGTGCACCCTACCATGCCCAGCTAATGTTTTTTTGATTTATTGTAGAGATGAGGTCTCGCCAAGTTGCCCAGGTGGGTCTCCAACCCGCGACTCAGGCAATCCACTCACCTCAGCCTTCCAAAGCTCTGGGATTACAGTCTGAACCACCGAGCCCGGCTCCATCTGCACTTTTAAAAGCACCCCAGGTAATTCCAGTGTGTAGCCAGAGCTGGGAGGAAATACCTCTTGAGAGACTCAGTGTAGGTTCTTCAAGGTGTTAAATATTTTACTTTATGACTTTATTTCTTCAAGAATGAAGCTTGAAAGGGCAGCCTAAAAGAACACAGAACACTCCAGTGGAGTCAGTTTTCACTGCCTGGGAATTACTGGCTTGAGGTTGGTGTAGAAGAGGGCCCCAAAGGCATGGGGTGCTCTTTTTCTCCTCACTACTTAGATTCAGATCGAATTCTGCCTTGCAGGGCTGCAAAAAATGCCCTTGTGACCCACAGACAGCCCAGGAGAACTCCATTTGGGATGACGGTGGTTTACACTAGGTTCAATGTGTGCTCAGCTGAAAAATGAGCAGTCATCTCATGATTCCTCATTTCTGCTTTTCATATCATCCTGCTGACATCAAGTCTTATAAATACCCAATTGTTTGACTTGCCACATACATCTGTGTAATGTTGAAAAAAAAATCAGTAAATAACTTGTCAAAGGTAGTCAGGGTTCTCCAGAGAAGCAGAAACTATAGGGTGTGTGTGTGGGGGGGGAGGGGCAGAGAGACAGAGAGAGAGAGATTTATAAGAAATCAGCTCATGCAATTATGGAAGCTAAGAAATCCCAAGATCTGCAGTTGGCAAGCTAGAGACTCGGGGAGTTGATGGTGTAGTTCCAGCCCGAATGCTGGCAGGCTTTGAGATCTAAGAAGAGTTGATGTTTCCATTTGAGGGTGAAGACCAGAAAAGATCAAAATCCCAGCTCAAAATGGCCCGGCAGGAATTTAGCCTTTTTGTCCTATTCAGGTTCTCAACTGATTAGATAAGAGCAATCTGCTTTACTCAGTCTATAGATTCAAATGCTAATCTCCTCCAAAACACCCTCATGGCCACACCCAAATGAAGTTTGACCAAATATCTGGGTATCCCATGACCCAGTCAAGTCCATTTTAAACTTAAAATAAACCATGACACACTTTTCTTCTTGCAGGCATCTTACCTGCTAGGGAGCATGCCTATCCCAGAGTGAAGAGTTCAGGGTAAAGCCAGCCCCTTTCAATGAAATGAATCTTGTGAAATGAATCAGCCCAGCCTCCTATTCCTAATGTGAGACTTTTTGGAGCAACTCTATGGGTAGATGCCTCTTTCTAACTGCAGGAGCAAGAGCCTGTTGAGACAGCTCTGGGCCTCAACCCAGCCTAGACTCCATGTCACTATGTATGCAGTAGGTTCCCTGGTCATACCTGATGCTGGGCCTGTTTCTATCTTTCCTCCCTATCCCTTACTTTCATTTCTTCATTGATATTCCACTGGAGAAAGCCAAAGAATGGAGCTGGCTGAACCTCAGCAATTCATGATTTCTGACTTCAGCTGGATCCTGTCTATTACCCGGCAGACTTTCTGTCATTTCTTAGCAATTGGTCATCTATCCAGTCATTCATCCAGCACATATCTTTGAGTACCTACTACTTGCCAGATACTGTGATCTGTAAAGGGTACAGCTGGAGTGTTGGAAAACAGACAGTTGCTGCTCTCAGGAAGTATGTAGGCTGGCAGACTCCATGCAGCAGATGTCCCAAGTCTGTCCAGACAGCTCAGCCCTCTGTTTCCAGGTGACCTCAAAGACTACCATGGGTTCACCATTGTGAGACGTTCCTGGGTCTACATCTCTAGCTTAGAGGTCTCGCCAGTGCTCCCTTGTTCTCCAGATGTCTGAGGCTGGAAGGTCGTAGACTCTTTGGTCACCATTTCCCAACAATGCTCCTGCCTCCTCTGTCTGCTCTCACAGCCCTCTACTGTATTCCTTCTCTCTGAGATTTCAGTTCATGCCCAATCCAGGAGGTTAGGCTTCCTCCTCCAATCAGGAAGACTTCCCATTCTGCATCCCAAGGTCACCTGTCCTGTTGATTCTTTTTCCTAAATAATCACCTTTTTTCTCTACATCCTTCATCATTGACTTCTAAATTTTCCTGTCTCCAGTCGCAACACTTTTCCCTCTTATCTAACCTTCACATTGCTTCTAACACCTTTGATCATGCCCTACTTTTGACCCAAGGTTTTCTATGGCTCCTCACAAGCTGGAGTAAGGTTTTAAACTCTTTTTGGGGGGGTATAGGATGAATTTTTTTCCAAAAGGTAATATGAAGCATTAAAATGAAATGAGTTATCAAGTCTTGAAAAGATATGAAAGGAGCTTAAATGCATATTACTAAGTGAAAGAAGCCAATCTGAAATGGCTACATACTGTATAATTCCAAGCATATGACATTCTGGAAACTACAGAGACAGTGAAAACATAGTGATTTTCAGGGGTTAGTGGGGAGGGAGGGATGAATAGCAGGACACTGGGGGATTTTTTAGGGCAGCAAAACTCTTCTGTGTGATACTCTAATGGTGGATACAAGTCATCATACTTTTGTCAAAACCCATAGAACAGACAACACCAAGAGTGAACCCTGATGTCAACTACGCACTTTGAGTGATAATGACGTGTCAGAGTGGGTTCATCAATTGTAACCAATGTTCCACGTTGGTGTGGGATGTTGATGATGGAGGAGGTTGTACGGGGGTTGGGGGAGAACAGGGGTTAGATGGGAACTCTCTGTACTTTCTGCTCAGTTTTGTTACAAACCTAAAACTGCTCTAAAAAATTAATTCTCTTTAAAAAACATACCTTGTGAAGAAAAAGTGGAGCTGCTTTGCTGGAAGTTGTGGCAGATGGAAGGAGGAGGGTGGAGAGAGGAGGCGCCCTGGCTCCCCACACTCCCCAAGCATTTCCTGAGATCTGGGGACCTTGGGACTGGGAGGAGCCCTGGAGCTCTACAGCAGGGGTCCTCACCCAAGGCCTGTTAGGAACTTGGCTGCACGGCAGGAGGTGAGTGGGGGCAAGTGAGTGAAGCTTCATCTGTATTTACAGCTGCTCCCCATCGCTCATATTACTGCCTGAGTTCTTCATCTGTCAGATCAGTGGCGGCATTAGATTCTCATAGGAGCATGAGCCCTATCATGAACTGAGCATGAGAGGGGTCTAGGTTGTACGCTCCTTTGAGAATATAACACCTGATGATCTGAGGTGGAGCTGAGGCAGTGAAGCTGTCATTGTCTCCCATCACCCCCAGATGGGACCATCTAGTTGCAGAAAAACAAGCTTAGGGCTCCCACTGATTCTGCATTATGGTGAGTTGTATAATTATTTCATTATATATTACAATGTACTAATAACAGAAAAGTGCATGATAAATGTAATGGACTTGAATCATCCCCAAACCATCCCCTCTCCCAAGTCTGTGGAAAAATTGCTTTCCATGAAACCAGTCTCTGATGCCAAAAAGGTTGGAGACCACTGCCCTAGACGATATGAGTGAAATGTTTTAGCAAGGCATGTGAGGGTTCTTCTTATTAGCCCCAGCCTTCCTTCCAGGCTGCTTTCTTGCTGCTCCCAATCACCTTGAACTCACAATATTTTCCACGTATGACTAGTTTCCCCAAGTCCCTCCTCCCATGGGGTCTCCCCCCAGGTCATTACTTGCGTTGCTCTCTCCATCTTGACCTCCTGCCCGCCCTCTCCATTTGAGTTCTCCCTTCAAATATCAAGTCAAGTGGCAACACCTTCATCTATCCCCATGAAGTGATCCTGAATCTTCATGCTCAGCTCATCCTGTATGCTCCATCATGGTGTCTGTCAAATATATTACTAGTTTGTTTTTGCAGGTCTAACTCCCACTGCCCCATGAACAATTCAAAGGCAAGGTCCGTGCTATTTTCCTCTTAGCGTCCCCTAGCCAGTCCCCTAACCTCTTAGTAACCAGTGCCTATAACTAATGCTTCATAAATGTTTGCTTAAGAATGAACACATGGGCTGGACATGGTAGCTCACGCATATAATCCAGCACTTAGGGAGGCAGAGGTGGGACGATTGCTGGAGCCCAGGAATTCAAGACCAGCCTGGGCAACATAATAAGACTTCATCTCTACAGAAAAAAAAAAAAAAAAAAAGGCCAGGTGTCATGATGCGCACCTGTAGTCCCAACTACTTGGGAGGCTGAGGTGGAAGGATTACTCTGAGCCCAGGAGATCGAGGCTGCAGTGAGCTATGATTGTGGGTAACAGAGTCAGACACTGACTCAAAAACAAAAACAAAAACAACAAACAAAAAAGAATGAATAAATGAATGAGTGAATTAACAAATATATAAATTCTACTCTTCCCCTCTCATAAGACATCCCCACCTCCTAATAGACTGGGATGAGGTTGGGTCACTTTCTGGTGAGTTTACTTGTTTCTCATGAGTTTCTTTGACTTCAGATTGTGACAGCAATGGACAGTATATTTATATCCCAGCCCAACCACAGCAACCCACAGGTAGGATTGGCCACTCACTTTTTTCCCATTTCTCTCTTTGGCAGAGCTGCATTCCTGCAGATGTATCATTCGTTCACCCTGGAGTTATTTCACCTTTCTATTCCCTTTCACACATGCTGTTAGTTTACCAGAAGGACACTTGGCAGGGCAAGGAAATCCCAGCCGCTCCTTCTCTAGAAGAGAAGGAAGTCAGAATCGTTAGCTTCACTATGACCTTTAGAGGATTTCAAGAAAAGACATCTGTAGTCTTTTTTCAAGCCTAGGTTGAACATGGGCCACAACTGAGCTGACATCCCCAGCCTACAGCAATAAACCCAGCTCCACGTGGATTTGACAGCTGGGGTCTGCCAAGCCTGACACATTATCTAAGGCTGGTGCGTTATTCCTTTCTATGAATTCCTTGTATCCTCTGGCTTACAAAGACAGCTCAGAAAAGTTCCCAGAGTGCTCATTCAAGCTGTCAAGTTTTGTTACCCATTTTGAATGAAACCAGTCGGTCCCATGAACTTCCTTATTTCTTCCTATTTTTTATACAGTGTCTTATCACAAGTGTTCAGGCTCTCAGAAACACTTGAAGCTTACATCAGAATTTGGTGCTCCTGAACCCAGCCTGTTTTAAAGTTCACTGAAATGCCTGAAGCTCATTCACACTGTCTGCTGTTTTAAAAAAAAGTAGCAGTCTGCCCTCTAGAGAATCATTTATGTGTGACATTTCACAGCCCTCCTGAACTTGTTATAGTTTTAAGGGATTTGGGTTGAGTTTTCTATGTATTGATTAAATGTTTTTCCACCATAGATAGCAACTTGTAGACAATTGATCAATGATTTTCACTACAGATACAAAGATACCAATTTATAGATAATTGGTCAATACTTTTTCACTACACTTATTTATTTATATTTTTTGAGTTGAGGGTCTTACTCTGTTGCCCAAGCTGGATCATGGCTCGATTATGACCACAGCCTAAACCTCCTAGGCTCAGGTGATCCTTCCTCCTCAGCCTCCCAAGTATCTGGGACTATAGGGTGTATGCCACCACACCCAGCCAATTTTAAAAATTTGTTTTGTAGTGTCAGGGTCTTAATATGTTGCCTAGGCTAGTCTCATACCTGTGGGCTTAAGCAGTCCTCCCACCTCAGCCTCCCAAAGTGCTGAGATTATAGGTGTGAGTCCCCATGCCTGACTGTCTAGGTATATTTCTTAATTTGCATTAATAGGTAGTTTCTCTCAATAATATATACTGAATAATTTTTTTTTTTGAGTTGGAGTCTCATTGTGTCACCCAGACTGGAGTGCAGTGGCCGCTCCCGGCCACCGCAGCCTTGACCTGCTGGGCTCCGGCGATCCTTCCACCTCAGCCTACCAAGTAGCAGGAACTACAGGCGCGCGCTACCACACCTGGCTAATTTTTTGATTTATTGTAGAGATGAGGTCTCACCAAGTTGCCCAGGTGGGTCTCGAACCTGCGGGCTCAGGCAATCCACTCACCTCAGCCTCCCAAGGTGCGGGATTACAGGCTGAGCCACTGACCCTGGCTTATACTGAATAATTATTTATCATAGAGCACATTCTAAAAACAAACAAACAAACAAACAAACTAAGGTCAGACTATCTCCAGTAATGAATCTCCAGGGTTTTTCAAATACAAGTAAATAGTAACAAGATCAGAGCCATACATTAAGTAAATGTCAAATAACCTTAGGCTTACGGTGAACAAAGACCACCTCACCGCCCATATTGTTAGGAAGAACCAGACAAGCTCAGACATTGGTGGCCTACAATGTCTTTGAAATACCCCCTCTCACATGCACACCTGTTTCAACTCTCACATACCATCAGGGCCGCCATGTTGCAATCACTTACCCACCCCCTAGGCTTTCCCTCTCATTTTTTGAACATTTTAGCTCCTTCTGTCTCACTGTCCCTCTTCAATATTAGTTTTGTCAGACTTTGCAGTGATTTCAGTAATCCTGAAAATGATTCTTTCTTGCAACTTAATCTTCTCAGTTTCTCGACTTTCTCCACTGATCTTGTCTTTAACTCAACCTCAGCTACCCTCTCCTAAGGGACACACCTCAGGCTTAGTCACTACCAATACCTGAACCCCTCTGTCACCTCAACTTTGAACCTTCCCCCTGTCAACCACCACTTTCTACCCTTCCAACTACCATCTCTAATGCTCTTGACTCAACAATTCTTTGGTCCCTCTGGGATGTGCAATTCATTGATTGCTCACTTTTCATTGTCCCTTAGCTTCCTCATTTCAGTTCTGGCTCACTTTCCTGGCTCTAGTCCTTATTTTTCTTTCTACTCAGTTTAAATGCCAGTGTCCACCATTGCAACAACTGCCTTACATAAACCCTTGGTTTCTTTGTCCTCTCCTTCTCAACTTATTTAAAAACAACAACAACAACAACAACAATACTCACCTGAACTTGCACAGCTGAACATGGCTGGGAGAAAAACACATAACCATGGAGATGGTCTCACCTAAATTTAATAGCACTGCCCTCAAGCAAGTCCTTAATACTATCTGGCCACCATGATGCCTACCCTTGGTTGATTCACTCTTCTCCCCCCTCAAACCTCCAACTCCTGCTTCTTATCCTCACTAACAGCTGATGACCTGCTTGTGACTTCCACTGAGAACAGAAAAGCAGTAGAGGAGAACTTCGACAAGATACTTCCACCACCATCCTATCCATCCCTCTACTGGCCTCAAAGTCCGCGTTCTCCATCTTCTTTCATGTAGGATCTTCTTGTGTGTGTCTTGTGTCCTCGAGAAATCATTCCAGATATTCTCTCTCCCTCTCTTTCTTGCATCATTTTTTTTCTGTTCAAAAGGATTTCCCCATCAGCATATAAATATGCTGTCATTTCTTCCATGTGCAAAAGTACCCTCTGAAACCCCACTGTCTGTCCAGCATCACTCCCTTTCTTTGCTTTTCTTTATAGCAGTCATCATCAGAAGAGGAGCCCCTGGCTCGTCTCTTTCCAGTCTCCTGTGAGCTCTTTCTAGTTATGCTCTGGAGCCTGCCATTCTACCAAAACTGACCTTTGAAAAGTCACCTGTGACCTCCATGTTGTTAACCCCCATGGTCAACCCTTGGCCCTCATCTTGCTTGATGTCTGCGTAGCAATTGATAGAACTGATCACTCCATCCTCCTTGAAATGTGTACCTGGGCTCTAGACTCCATTCTCTACTGATTATTCTCCCATTGCCCTGGCTGCTGCTTTCAGTTTTCTTTTCTGGGTCTTCCCCAGTTCCTCAGTTTCTTCATGTTGGATTTCCCAGGTCTTAGCCCACATGACTCTGTTTTCTCTGCTACCTCTACTCCCTTAGTGTCTCATCCAGGGTCAAGGCTTAGATAGCATCCACATGTTGATGATTCTCAAGTTTAGATACCTTGCTAAACTCTAGATTTATATTTGTCCATTGGCCATTTAATTACTTTTCTCAGATGCCTAAAAGGTCTCTCAACTTAATATGTACCAAGTCAATCTCTTAATCTCCCTCCTCCCTAAATCTCGTCTCATTCTTCCATATCTCATTTCCTAGTACTTCATTCATTCTGTGACTCAGACAAACCTTGGAGTCACCTATGACTTTTCTCTTTTCTCTCATATCCCACATGAAATCCAACAGAAAATACTGCAGTTTCTACCTTCAAAAACATGGCCGTAATCTGATGGCTCCTCACTACTTCCTCAGCTACCATGCTGGTCTAGACTCTTAGGTCACAAGGCCAGTTAGTTACATGGTATTAAATGGCCCAGACACCAAGGCTGCCTTTTCCCAGGCTGGAGGGATGTCTGAGGCCTCTTGCCTTCTCAAGTCTCATGTTCAGGTTTCACCATTTCTGATTCATCTCTGTGCGGTCAGAATTGCCATCTCTACTTAGTCCTCTTATTTATCTGTTTGTTTACTTATGTACTTATGAATCAGGGTCTCATTCTGTCGCCCAGGCTGGAGTGCAATGGCAGGATCACAGCTTACCACAGCCTTGACCTCCTGGGTCCAGGCGATCCTTCTGCCTCAGCCTCTGAAGTAGCTGGGACTACAGGCACGGGCCACCATACCTGGCTAATTTTTTTATTTTTTATTTTTGTTGGTATGAGGTCTCGTTACGTTGCCCAGGCTGGCTCGAACCTCTGGGCTCAAGTAATCCTCCCACTTTGGCCTCCCAAAGTGCCGGGATTACAAGTATGAGCCACTGTGCCTGGCTGAGAACTCTTGATGAGGTGGGCCCTTCCTTCCCCTAGCAGTTTCCCTCAATTGACAATCCCACCTGCCCCCTCCTGGCACTTTCCCACTACTGACAATGCCTTTCTTAGACTATTATGATAATTGTTCAAGGTCTACTTATGAGTGAGAACATATGGTACTTTGTTCTTTCTTTCTGTGATAGATCACTGAGTATGACAGACTCTAAATCCATCCAAGTTGCTGTGAAGTCCATATGTTTGTCCTTCTTTATGGCTGCATAATATTCCATTGTGTATTTGTACCACATTTTTTTAAAATTCAGTCCAGCTTCCATGGGCAGCATGGTTGGGTCCATGTTTTTGCTATTGTGAATAGAGCTGCAGCAAACATACATGGGCAAGTATCTTTTTTGTAGAATGATTTCAGTTCCTCTGGGTATATTCCCAATAGGGAAATTACTGGGTCATATGGAAGGTAACATTTTTTATTTATTAATGCATGTTAATATATATGAGTGGGCGTGTGTATCTCACCATGCCCTCCAAGTACTTAAGACAGATCATAAAAATACATAAAATGCACAAAACATAGAAAAATAAGTGAGGACGTTAGGCAAAGGATAGATAGAGAAGATTCAGGTGAACCGAGGGAGGAGTGAGGTGAGCATATAACATGCATGTCATAAGGTCCATATAACGTGTTTGCTAAATGGGAGTGACACACAAGTCCCCTCTTCTAATGTGCACTTTGTTGTCACAGTGCTTTCTGCTTGATAAGTCACTATGAGCACATAAGTCACTATGAGCACTATGGCTCCCAGAGCCTAGACAGGGAAAGGGTCTTGTGGGAAGGGAAAGCCTCAGAAGAAGAAGGGAGGCGACACTGACCAGGAGTCTCCTCACCTGTGACCGGATTCTCCTGTACCACAGTCATCCCCGCTATTCCCCCAGCCTCCTACCTCCCTAGCCCACCCCAGAGGATACCCTGAGTACTTACCAAGACCCAAGCAAGAAACTCTGAGTCCTGATTTTCCGAGATTCCTGCAATAAAAATAAAGTGACACATGGTTATTGCTTCCTCAGGTGAAACTGTACACATTTAACTATGAATATTTTATCTACCTTTTGGCAATATTCTTGACAAGAGTCGTGGTCGAGGCAGGGCCACTGATGCAGGCTTGTGGCCTTAGGAAGAGTATTCCTTTGATGGCCAGTTGGACACTAGGAAATTCAAAATCTTCTCAGGCTAAGCACAGAACAAAATCTTCCCCCAGAACACATTTTTTCAGTCCCAAATTATCTTCTTTATTATTTTGTTTACACGTTTGTCGGTTTTCTCTTGCTTTCTAGAGTGTGAGCTTCATGAGGGCAAAGATCTTTACCTCATCATCAACGATTCATTCATTATTCAGTAACAGAGCCTGACACACAGTAGAACTTACTAAATATTTTTGATTTATTGAGTGGCAAATTGACTTTTAAAATGGATATTATTGTTAATGGATGGGGATTATTAAAAGAACAAATACAAAACTACCTTTCAGGTTATCTTAACTATATTATATATTATTTTTATGCAAGGCAACATAACATTATCACAGGAAGGTCAGATAGTCCTTTTAAAATGATTCTTTTCTGCCGGGCTCGGTGGCTCAGCCTGTAATCCTGTGCCTTTGGGAAGTTGAGGTGAGTGGATTGCCTGAGCCCGCGGGTTCGAGACCCGCCTGGGCAGCGAGACCTCATCTCTACAATAAATCAAAAAATTAGCCAGGCGTGGTAGCGCGCGCCTGTAATTCCAGCTACTTGGAAGGCTGAGGCGGAAGGGTCGCCGGAGCCCAGCAGGCGGGAGCGGCTACTGCACTCCAGTCTGGGTAACAGAGTGAGACTCCAACTCAAAAAATAAATAAATAAATAAAATGATTCTTTTATTTCTCAACATTCTCTGTTCCCAAAAGTTTATCAAGGAAAATAAATATATTTTTGCTTTCTAAATAGGGATAGAACTAGTAGCTTTAGTATTCACTTGCCTATATGTGGATAAATAGATAGATAGATAGATAGATAGATAGATAGATAGATAGATAGATAGATAGGGTTTTTTTTGAGTTGGGGTCTCACTCTGTCGCCCGGGCTGAAGTACAGAGGCACAATCACAGCTCACTGTGGTCTCAACCTCCTGGGCTCAGGAGATCCTTCTGCCTCATTCTCCTGAGTAGCTGGTACCACAGGCACATGCCACCACACCCAGATAACTTTTTTAGTTGTATGTAGAGGCAAGGTCCCACTATATTGCCCAGTCTGGTCTCGAATTCCTGGGCTCAAGCGATCCACCCACTTTGGCCTCCCAAAGTGCTGAGATTATAGGCATGAGCCACTGCAACTGGGCAGCCTATATGTCTTTGTCTTTGGAAATTCAGACATAACCCGTTTTTCTATCTTCTGACTAACAGCTGTCAGAGAAAAAAACAAATTCTTAGAGAGAAGATGTCTTGCTGCGTTAGTGTAGGGTCCAAAGTGAAGTGGCGAAGTTTAAATAATCATAACATCATAGAAAAGTATACCCCTTATTCTCTGATAAGACATTTTTATAAGAAGACAACTTCCCTCCCTGCTTTCAGCACAAACAAAACTTTCACAGCTCAACTTTCCCAGATTCTCCCTTAATTCGTCATTAGTTCTGGATTCTTTAGAATTAGTAATTAGTACTCTCATTTTGGCCTCATATTTCTTTCTTCTGCTTATTAACATTGTCTATAAAATGCCACCTAAGCAACACATCTAATTGTGCAGCCTAATAAAAAACGCATCACCATGTAAAGAGTTGAAAGATCTGGACTTTGAACCCGCTGTCAAAACTAGTTGGGTGATCCTGGGGAAATAATTTCTTTGTCCTGGGGTTCAGCCTTTTCCTTCATAAGATGGGACTAGGATACTTGTGCCATCCACCTAGCATCACTGCTGTGGGGCCAGAACGTGAGAATGTCTGCTAAAGTGTGAGACGGTACACAGATACAAGGTGTCATGGCTTCTGACGCTCTGGCACTCCTCCCTGTCTCAAGTACATGGTGCTAGATTTTCTCGTATTAATTGGGTATGTTCAACTGGAAGAAAACTGTTGCATAAAAATGCATGTGAAAAGGTCGTTTGAACTACCCAGTAGGAAAAAAATAATTGGACTAGCCCCAGTGAGCCTAATTTTCATAAGAAATTGTTCTCTTAGTAGTTTTCTTCAGAAATCCAAGAGATGAGCACATAGAAGACCTTTCTTTGTAGTATAAAAGTCTACCGAGTTGAAAGAAGTGATATCTAGAGCAAATACTATCTGATGGGGAGACTTTTAAAAAGAATGGAAGGCAAATACAGTCTCCTTTCCCCAGTGATTGCTATTGGTGGCTTTGTCGGAGATAAGTTGGTTGAAAGACTGTTTTTGCTTCTAGAATCTCTGTCTTGTTCCAATGGTCTATGTGCCTATTCTTGTAAAAATACCAGGCTATTTTGGTTACCGTAGGCTTGTAATAAAGCTTAAAGTCTGGAAGTATGATACCTCCAGCTTTATTCCTTTTGCCGAGAATTGTTTTGACTATTTGTGCTCTTTTCTGTTTGCATATGAATTTCTGTGTTGTCCTTTCCAGGTCTGAAAAAAAAATGATGTTGATAATTTGATGAGTCTTGTATTGAATATGTAGGTTGCTTGGGTAGGATGGACAATATGAATTTTTCTAATTCATGAGCATGGAATGGTTTTCCATTTGTTTGTGTCATCCTTGATTTCTTTGAGCAGTGATTTGTAGTTGTTGTAAAGGTCTTTCACTTCTCTTGTTAGTTGGATGCCAATGTATTTCATTGCTTTTGTAACTAAAGTGAATGGGATTGTGCTTTTTTATGTGGTTTTTTGCTTGCTTGTTGCTGGTGTATAGAAATGCAACTGTCTTTTGCACATTGATTTTGTAACTTGAGACTTTACCAAACTGACTGACCACATGCAGAAGAAAGAAACTGGACCCCTACCTATCATATACAAAAATCCACTAAAAATGGATCGAAGACCTAAACGTAAAACCTCAGACTATAAGAATCCTAGAAGAAAACATAGGAAATACTTTTATGGACATCAGAGTAGGCAAAAAAAATTCTTGACCAAGTTCCCAAAAGCAAATGCCATAAAAGCTAAGATAGATAAGTGGGACCTCATCAAACTGAAAATCTTTTGCATAACAAAAGAAACCATGAAGAGAGTAAAGAGACAACTAACTCACAGAATGGGAGAAAATATTTGCATATTATGCATCTGATGAAGGCCTAACATCCAGGACCTACAAGGAACTCAAATGAAGTGAAAGGAAAACAACAAATAGCCCTATTAAAAAGTGGGCAAAGGAAATGAACAAACATTTCTCAAAAGATGACATACAAGCAGCCAACAGACAAATAAAAAGTGCTCAGCCTCACTAATCATCAGAGAAATGCAAATCAAAATTACAGTGAGATACCACCTAACTCTGGTAAGGATGGCTATCATTAATAAGTCAGAAAACAAATGCTGGCGCGGGTGCAGAGAAAAGGGAACACTTCTACTGTTGGTGGGAGTGCAAGCTAGTTCAACCTCTACGGAAAGAACTGTAGCAATTCCTAACAGAACTAAAAATTGACCTTCCATACAATCCAGCAATTCTTTCCTTGGGAATATTCCCAGAAGAACATTCTACAAAAAAGACACCTGCACATGCATGTTTATTGCAGCACTATTCACAATAGCAAAAACAAGGAACCGACCCCACTGCCCGTTGGAAATGGACTGGATAAAGAAAATGTGGTACATATACACGATGGAGCATTACACTGCCATAAAGAAGAACAAAATCATAGACTTTACAACAACTTGCATGGAGTTGGAGACCATCATACTTAGTGATCTATCACAGAAACAAAGAACTGAATACTGCATATTCTCACTCATAAGTGGGCCTTGAATATTAGTCACATTAGCACAAGGGAGGGATTGGCAGTAACTGAGAAAATGCTAGGAAAGAGAGGGAGGGAGGACAGTGAGGGTCACATGACAACACAAAGGGTACTTGGTTCAGGGGAAGTGACGGCCAATTAGAAGCCCAAACTTCATCTGCCTGCAGCCTACTTATGTAGTTAATCCTTGCTTGTACCCCACATTACCACAATTAAAAAAAAAAGACTGGAAGGCTGGGCACAGTGACTTACGCCTGTAATCTCAGCACTTTGGGAAGGCTGAGCTGGGAGGATTGCCTGAGCCCAGGGGTTCAAGACCAGCCTAGGCAACATAGCGAGACCTTGTCTCCATAAAAAACCCAAAAATTATCTGGGTGTGGTGGCACATGCCTGTAGTCACAGTTACTTGGGAGGCTGAAAATTCCTTCTACCTCAGAAGGATTGCTTGAGTCCAGGAAGTTGAGGCTGCAGTGAGTGGTGATCATGCCACTACATTCCAGCCTGGGTGATAGAGTGAGACTCTGACTCAAAAAATTTTAAAAAAGGGACTGAAACGAAATTAAATTTAAATATATATATTTATATATGAATAATTTAATCTTCCAGGTAGAGGCATTCAACATTGATCAATAATAAATACCTACTGAAACTAACCATATCCCAAGGCAATATACAAGGTCATGGGGGTACAGACAGGAACAAGGCACAGTTCTCTATCCTCAAGGAGCCTAGAGCCCAGTGACAGACACAGAAGAGCAAACATGTAATTACAGCAATGTGAGTTTGTACTGAATTCAGTATAGTGGGGCATGCCCTGCCATGGAGAAGGGGTGGGGACTTCCTTAAGTTTGTATTTGCATAGCTTTGTGGGTGTCATGGGGAAAAGGATCTAGATAAGGGTTACAATGTAATTTTAATATCTTCCAGTAATTTTGAAAATAATAGGAAGAGTTGACTTGATGCAGGGCAAGAGTTCTAGGGCGAAGAGTTTATAGTCCAGAGAATTTTCTCAGAAACTCAAATACGGCAAGGTTAGATCACTGAGTATTTACTGAACAACATTTCAGCACCCAAGGTGGGGAGCCCTGTCCTATTTTCCTATGACAGTATCTTAAGAAGATCATAATCATTCTGTTAAGGATTTGGAAGATGGAACTTGAGAAGAGTCAGCAAAAACAAACTGCAAAGTAGCAGATACTAAACGTGGCCCATTTTCTCGCCACTGCTGTTGAAACACACAGGATGGCTTTTCTGGAATGAAAGCCTTAGAAGATTTTAAAATGTAAGAAAAATTCAACTGTAGACAAATATTGATCCCTACCCTGAGCCCTGGTGTTTTGTATCCCTTAACTCTGTAATTCCTTTAATTCTTTTTCTCAATATCTTTACCCTCTAGAGGGAATGGTTACCAAATCCGGGTAGTCATTTTTATTTTATTTTTGAGACGGGGTCTCGCTCTCAGGCTGAAGTGCAGTGGCACAATCATAATTTATTGCAGCTTTGAACTTCTGGGCTCAAGTGATCTTCCTGCCTCAGCCTCTTGAGTTGCTGGGCTCACAGGCGTGCACCACCTTGCCTGGCTAATTTATTTATTTTGTGTAGCAATGGGGTCTTACTACCTTGCTAAGGCTGGTCTCAAATTCTTGAGCTGGGCTCAAGCAATTTTCCCACCTCAGCCTCCCAAAGTGCTGAGACAGCAGGCGTGAGCCACCAGCTCAGATAGTCATTTTGAAAGTGAGAGCCATTTTCTGGGCATGTGTGTGATATCTGTGTCTATAAGTTGTCGTAACTTTGTCCAGATGTAAGTCTCTTTCTGAGGCTTGTACCACTTAAAGCACTCTTGACACGCAATGGTGCCACTCACGTTGCAGTTGGAGAGGGTAGGAAGAACCAGTCACCTCCACTTCAGGGCAGGTTATCCCAGCACGATTTCTGTTACATCTTCATCCTTCTGCCTCTATCTGCGTCTGCACAATACAAAGTGGAGAGGCGGCCATTGTCGCTACCCTGAACCACAGAAGCTCTGCCACATAATGGAAGCACAAATACTTGATTGGCACCGTTGATCTGATGATTCAAAATGGGTCGAATGTGGTGGCTCACATACTCTTAGCACTTTGGAAGGCTGAGAAGGGAGGATTGCTTGATCCCAGGAGTCTGAGACCAATTTGGGCGACATAGCTAGACCTCATCTCTGTGAAACAAAAAACCCCAACAAATTAATCAGCTGTAGTAGTGCTACTTGGGAGGCGGAGGCAGGAGAATCTCTTGAGCTCAGGAGGTTGAGACTGTGGTGAGTAGTGAGTGCCACTGCACTCCAGCCTGGGCAACAGAGCAACAGAGTGATACCTCTACAAAAAAGAGAGAGAGAGAGGGAGGGAGAGAGAGAAAGAAGAGGGGGGGAGGAAAGAAGGAAGGAAGGAAGATAAAATAATGATTCGAAATGTATTATTTAGGGACATGTTTGTGTGGCTATCACATGAAAGGATGACCAAATTTACCAATCATGCTGGGCTATGACACATACCTTGGAATCTTCCTCTTACCCATATGGAATCATCGTAAACACCTCATGATCTTATGTGACATTGTGCAACAAAATAACTTTATGTAATTTCATTCTATTTCTTAACTCCTCAGCCTTCACATGGGTGAGGTGACATAACAATGCTGTAAGCATATCACATTTCCAATTGGATTGAATTCCTTTCCCATTTGATTCAAAATAGCTTCCCTGCACAGGTTTACCTATTTTATCTGTGTCAGATATACCAGAAGGAAGTCTCGCTGTGTTCATTTTTAGTATCTGCTCCTGTTCAACTCAAAATAAAAGCTCCTCTTTCTCAGGGGAACCTGGACTGCTCTGCTGCTAATATTAGAAATGAATGACATCAATATGGGGGCACGGGACACTTAAGGTTGTCAGTCAAATTTTGGAAATTCTAAATCCTAAAGCTTCAGGAATGAGCTCCTCTCTGGAGAAGGGGTAGAGATTCTTGAACTCAAAGCTTGTGCTTCCCTTTTCTTTCTGAAGGCAGACTGTCCACTTGGTGAATACAAGGCCGACCTGATTTCAGGGCAAGGGTTAGTTCCATGGCAGAGGCATTAAATGTAATTCCTAGCATCATTTTAGGGCCTCCCATGAGGCTCTTTTTGTTTTTAAGCAGTGAGAACTGAACTCAAGCATCAGTCAGGCACAGTGTTGTAGGCCTCTCTGACGCTCACAGTTCCTCTACAAATCAGAGGGGTTAACTGCAGAAGACGAGTAGCCCAATTGTGTTGTTTTAAATTGCTTGCTTCTTGATGTGCCTCTCTTAGACCTTATTCACAGTTTTAAACCGTGAGGAGTTTTTAACTGGGAGGAGGAGTCGCTAGCTAAAATATGTTTCTTGCATTTGGCCAAGAAAGAAGCATTTGCATGGGACAAAATCCCTGATTTATAGGACAAAATCCCTGATTGAAAAGTTGACACAACAGGGACGGCTGGGAAGCCTATCAAAGGGGCTCCAGCAGTTGGTCCTGCTGTCAGAAACAAGCTGGGCTTGACCTGGTTTCCATGCAGTCAGATAATTACATAATTCATCCTCTCTCTCTATTTGAACATCTTTCTGAATCTTCCAAATCACACTCTGCTCTGTGTTGTTGTACCTTATTTGGAAGTCACCAATCAATTTTTTTTAAAAATAAGAAATACACACTTAACCTTTCTGGAAAAGTCCAGAGCAGAAATCATGTTTACTTGTCAGCCAGCTTGTTTTGAAGGTTTTAGGATAATGTACATTTTGGCAGCCATGAAGGTGACTACGAAAGGTAATAACATGTTTGCAGGAGAGCACTGTTCATTGCTGTGGGTAACTGAGTCATGACACACTTGGGAACCACCAAGCCCATATCCGATGTAGTCATGCATTTTGATGACAGACATTGACATGTAGCACAGTGAAACTTTAGTTCTTACTTAAGCAGCGACAAAGTAGAATAGGATTCTTTGGGATTCTTTGATATCAAGACTTAAGTCAATGGCTCAAGCCTGTAATCCCAGCACTTTGGGAAGCCGAGGTGAGCGGATTGCCTGAGCCCACGGGTTTGAGAACAGCCTGGGCAACTACACAAGACCTCATCTCTACAGTAAAAATAAAAAATTTAGCCAGGCATGATAGTGAACGCCTGTAGTTCCAGCTACTTGGAAGGCTAAAGTGGAAGGGTCATCTGAGCCTAGCAGGTCAACGCTGGGGTGGCTGTGAGCATGCCACTGCACTCCAGCCTGGACAACAGAGTGAGACTCCAACTCAAAAAAAAAGTAAAGACTTAAGTCAAGTTGTCAGTTGTCAACTTTAACTAGGTTCTCACTCATTTTTGTTGAACATATAAAGTCACCTGTTAATCTGTATCATTCTAGAAAAATCTAGAGAAGTATGGCAAAGAGAGACTTTCCTGTAGTTAGTCAATTAGTTCCAAAGAGATGTACCAAATTTCAACTGTGTATGTACCAGGCCTTGAACGAGGCTGTGAGGATGGGCTGAATTGCAGATACTTGTTGCTTTCATGGAGCATGTGTTGTAGGATGGGAGACAGATATCAAGTAATGAATTCATTATTTGATTATATATTACATAAAAGGACAGTAGGTCTTAAATGTAAAATTGGGATATTTAGGACGGTGACTGAGTGTGGGTGGTTAGAAGAAGCTTCTCTAGGAAGTGATGTTTAAACTGGAATCCCAAGGAAGAGTAGGAAGTAACTTAGTGAAGAGGGCAGGGACAAGAATTTCAGGCAGAATGGACAGCACGTGCAAAAGCTCAGAGACTGGAAGAAGCATGAGTAACTGAAGAACTGAAAGACGTTCTGGGCTATGGAGGAGGAGGAAACAAAGGGCAGAGTAGCTCCAGGTGAGTGTGTTGGGGGTGGGAGGAACCAGATCAAACATGCCTTCACAGCTTATGTGATGGATTTTGACCTTAGTAGGAGTAACGGAAGATGACTGAAAAACTTAAGCAGGTGAAATGGGTTGAAGGAAGGCAAGAAGAGGATCGAGGAGGCAGCTTGGGTGATCTTGATGAGAAGGGCTGGGACCTTGAAATCAGATCTTATGGAGTAGAGAGGACAGGGAAGATTCCAGATGGGCCCCGGCAGGTAAAATCCATGGGAGTTAGTGTTTGATTGAATATGAGGAGGAAAGAGAAGGAAGTAATGGGACATCCTCGAGTTTTTGACCCGGGCAGTTGGGTGAAGTGTTTTCACTGGAGAAATGGAAGAGCTTTGACTCAATTCTGGGCAGGTAAGACTTGAAATGCCCACAAGGTCCTGATGTGAACTGCCTGGAGTTCAGAGAAGGAAGAGGAGTTTTCTGGGCATACAGGGTTATCGGGCACCATGGGCTGGATGAGCTTCAGGGACGCCTGTTTAGTTAGAAAAGAGGGCCAGGGATGGGGCTTAAGGAGGTCTAGCACCCCTGGGGGTTGGGAGAAAGCTGAGTAGGAGTGGCCAAGGTGTAGGGGTAGACCAAGAAAGTGTCCGTGTAGAAGCCAGAGGAGGAGACGATTTCAACAGGGGGTGAGCGGGCTAGCAGTGTTGAAGGCTACTGCTATTAATAGAGCACAGGGAGAATGGAGACATGTCTCACATTCAGCTTCGTGGTGGTTGCTGCCAGCTCCCGTGGCAGCTATTTCAGTGGCGCCATGGATAGGGAGCCCGGCTGGGTAGGTTGAGGAGGGAAAAGGTACAGAAATGACGTTTACCAGCGGTATGTGTGATCTTGGGCAGGTTGCTTGGCTTGTTAAGTCTCTTTCCTCATTCATACATGGAGATAATCCTAGCACACTACTTTTTTTTTTTTTTTACAATTAAGTGAGAAAATATAAAGGCAGCACCAGTCCTAGCATCTTGTAGTGTTCAGTAAATGCTGGTTGTTTTCTCTCTTTTCTATTTCTTGTGAAAAGTGATATCACAAACACTGAATCTGGCCAGGTGTGATGGCTCATGCCTGTCATCCCTTGAGGTCAGGAGTTCGAGATCAGTCTGTCCCTACTACAAATAAAAATAAAATTAGCTGGGTGTGGTGGCGCATGCCTGTGGTCCTAGCTACACGGGAGACTGAGGTGGAAGGATTGTCTGAGTCCAGGAGTTTGAGGCGCAGTGAGCTGTGATTGTGCCATTGCCCTCCGGCCTAGGTGACAGAGCAAGACCTTGTCAAAAAACAAAAACAAAAAACCCCTGAGTCTGATGGAGTTCTGGTATCGGCACAAAATCTAGCAGGAGGCTGCCTCTGTGAGTTGCAACACCTACTTGCCAACCTAATGATCCTCTCAGTTGGATTCCAGCCTGGGTGAATTTGTGCTTAGACATTGCAGACATCCTGAATCTATGATATAAGTTATTTCAGTAGAGATTTTCGAACAAGTGGGAACCAGGGGATGAAGATAGACAAAAGACACAAAGAAGACATTGGCACTTTTTTCGAGAAATAATGGCAGGTGTGGGGAGCGTCTGAGGAATTTAGAACTGTTTTTCTGGTCTCAAACTCTTGGACTCAAGCAATCTTCCTGCCTCTCCCTCACAAAATGCTGGGATAACAGGTGTGAGCCACCGCGCCTGGCTAGAACTGTTTTTCTGATCACCAGAGCAAGGAAAATGGAGATGGTTGTGTGGATATAACCATACAAACTTGGGTGTTCTGCAGAGCTGAGCTGGAGAAATGCCCACTCAGGTCTATCTAGCACTTAAAAGCAACACATAGTTTCTTCTATCTCAAGCATCCAAGGCAACCGGGAAGCTGGAAATTAATAACTCAGCCTTAAATCAGGAGACTCTGGAAGTTCTGTCTCAAGGACATATAATTTGGGAGTCCATAAACTTGAATGGGAAAAATACATAGTTATCTTTCACCAACTTTTAACTGAAAGTTAGCATATCCTTCAATTCCAAACCACAGAAATATTCATGTCATCTGTGACTCTGCCACCAACAAAAATTACAGGTATTTTTCCATCATATTATTGTTGTTTCAGAGACCTCAAAAAATCATTTACGCTCATTATGTACACTCATGACCACTTGGAAATTGTGGTATTTGATCCATCCTTGGAACTTGGTAATACAGTAATAAAGAGGTCCTTCTATTACTAAGTCACAAATTTGGTTTTTACATAGTTTGAGCTATATTTCAAATGAACTGAAATCCTGTGTATTTTATGTTATGTATTTAAAAACTCTTTCCACAAGATGAAGATGAAGCTGTCTCTGGCAATGACTTTGTGATGAGAGCCATAATTAGTTTTCATTGTAATGAGTTTTCAAAGGCAACATAAAACAAACAAACAAAAATCTGAGGTAGGAGTTCTATGCTCGACATCTTTCTAATTCCATTTACTGTGGGGGAATCTCTTGCTTTCTCTTTGAAAGCAGAGTCAGCAATGTGGCAGAGACTGAGGAATGAGCCTGCCTGACTGGGAGGGTGATATTTACATATGCACTTAATCAAAAGTAAATGCTTTCAGCCATAATGCATTCATCTGCCTTTCACTTTACTTGACAGGGAAACAGAAAATTAATGCCTGCTTTTTCCTTGTGCAATATCTTTTACATCTGCAGACAGAGTGCTATATATCACAGTGCATGTGACTCTCAGTGTGGACGAGATTATTTTCTCTCCCACACTGAGATCCGTGAGGGCTGGAACTGTATCTAATGCGTCTGCATGTCCCTAACACCTAGTGTGGTGCTGGGTGACAACAGGCGTTCAGGGTTGCCCCTACTGGGTGCTCTAATGCCGTGGCTTTTCTGTGGATAAGGACCGCATTAAGGATTACTCACTTAAGACTCTTGAAGGCTGGGGAGGCTCTGGGGCTTTCTGGAAGGTACCAGGTGGTCGAGTGCAATGGTGCAGGGCCGTATAGTGCACGAGTCTCCTCTTACTTGCTGTCAGCGAAACCTGGGGAAATGTATGGAACCTCTCTGTGCCCATCTGTTCCATGGGGCTAATAATAGAAACTACCTCACAGGGTTGTCGTGAGAATCCGGTGTGAGGGTTGAAGCATTTAAGATATGCCTGGCACATAGTAAATGCTCTCAAAGTGCAAGCTGTTATTAGAAAAATACGGGTTTGAATCCAAGCCCTGCTCTTGGTAGCTCTGGGCACCTGATTTCACCTCATACACGTTCCTGCCTCTGTGAAGTGAGTTTCTGAATCCCCTCTTTGAGGGGAGGAACATAGTAAACACTGCGGCCTTTCGCTTTTCTTCCAACCAAGGTAGGTTCTAGGGCTCCGTCTTTTAACTTTACAAGAGGCAAGAGCTTGTGAACTTGCTTGGCAGGAAGCCGCCTGTCTCCACTCATGCCTTTCCTCATGTCTGCCTGCCTGTGTTTCCCTTTAACTGTGTTCACTGTTCCAATCAGAGGGCCAAGTCCCACCTCCGAGCCTGGGACTGGGGCTAAAGGGGGAATATGACCATGATACACTATGTTCAGCCTTGAATTTCCTGAGGGAAGACCTGACTTCAGTTTTGGAAAACAGTCTTTTGATTGGATATTGTAAAGCTAAGGACAAAAAGAATTGCATACAAACACAGTATTCTGCTTGGCAGATTGGTTTTCTCACAGGGGTATGAGTTAGCAATTCTGAAACTAGGGTTGAATACCAGGGTTGACAAATAAAAAATGCGGTGAGGAAAGCCTTGACTGCTGGACTCAGAAATCAAAAATGCAGAAGAAAATTGAAGACCTCTTGAAGTCAACATCTTTTTCTTATTTAGTCTCTTTATCTAAAACTGCACTGGCTGGGCGCAATGACTCACGCCTGTTATCCCAGCACTTCAGGAGGCAAAGGCAAGAGGATTGCCTGAGCCCAGGGGTTCAAGACCAGCCTGGGAAACTTGGAGAGACCTCATCTCTACAACAAATCAAAAAATATGCCAGGCATGGTGGTGTGTGCTTGTGGTTCCAGCTACTTGTAAGGCTGAGGTGGAAGAATCACCTGAGCCCAGCAGGTTGAGGCTGTGTTGGTCGAGAGTGTGCCACTGCACCTCAGCCTGGGTGGCCAAGTGAGACTCTAACTTAAAAAAAATAAAATAAAATCTCTCTCAGAACCTTGGTTTTGATTTGTCTCTTTATCTTTCTAATTCAGCAGATGCCTACTAAGATGCATCAAGAGATAGTAATAACTTTGAGGTTAATGAACACTCTTTCTCTCCAGAAGAATAATATGGAAAACTGACTCGGTGGCTACTGGAAATTGAATACAGGTGGCCCACGACTGTACTCTGAGCCCTGTTATAAGTGACTAGTGACTGAGTTCTTGTCTTAGTTTATCTTCATTCTCCAGTCACTACTTTGGTCTTTTTATTCATTTCGATATCTTATTTTATGTCTCCAAAGTGGAGAAATTGTATCTTATTCTATGGTGACCAGCAGTTAAGTGGTATCTGACCGGAGGGCGAGTTATTGTGTCTTCTCGTGGTGACTAGGGGAACAGCAGTGAGAATTGTCGCCGTATATGCAGAGGTCTCCCTGTACCAATCCTGATCTTATTTGATATAAAGGGATACACAAAAAGGAGGGAAGAGAGAAAAGGTCATCCTCTTGTGATACAGTAAGGCATCAGAATAATATAGCTTTGTTAGGACCATAAAAGAAAACTAAAATCTTTTGAAAATGGAATGGAAGCCACCTCTCCTTGGGCTGGGGTGAAATTTTACTAAAGCAAATCGGTTTTTTAAAATGACTTCAGGTATTTTTAATTAATCACTGCATGGCAACTATAGAATCTTATGAAATAACCTTGCTTTATGCACTTGTGAATAAATCCATGCCAGGAAATTAAAGTAATTAATTCCGGTTGGTTAAACTCTCTACTGGTACTTTATTCAAGCAAGATTTAGTTGACAGGATTTTGTAGGCTAGAGCCCAGTGTGGATGGCAGAGTAGCTGGGATCTGAGAATTCTTTGATGTGGCCCCAAAGAAGTCAATATACAACTCTAGCATCCTCACATAATGAGAGAAAAATCACAGAAAGTGTTATCTACACCATGGTGGTCAAATAGCTGGTCGTGCTAGTTATAACTCCAATTACACCCAGTTTTTAGACAGTATGATGCCAAACTGGGTAACCTAGTAAAGCTTTGCATCTATTTTAAAACGATTAGGATGTTTAAAGCATGACTTTGACTTTTAAAATGGAAAAAAGTATAACCAATCATAATACACTTTTTCTTTTTCACTTAATGGGCAAACATAAACATACTGGTTCTTTTTTTGCCTATACCTGAACTCCTTAATAATAAGAAGTTGCAGTTGGGTGCAGTTGCTCACGCCTATAATCCCAACACTTTGATTGAGCCCAGGGTTTCGAGACCACCCTGGGCAACATACCAAGACTTCATCTCTACAAAAAATTAGCCAGGCATGGTGGTGTGTGCCTGTAGTCCCAGCTACTCAGGAGGCTGAGGTGGAAGGATCACCTGAGCCCAAAAGTTTGGGGCTGTGGTGAGCAGTGATCATGTCACTGCACTCCAGTCTGGGTGACAAGAGTGAGATTCCAACTCAAAAAGAAGAAGTTTCTTCTTAATAACAGTAACTATTTATAGAAAAACACCCCATGTGAACAGCATCATTCACACAGAAAAGCATGCAACGCTTCCCAGTGGGCACTTTTGTTACCCATGGAGAGACGGGGGCTGAGAGAGGTGGGGTAGTGGGTTGCAGCCCCACACATCCAACAAGGGAAAAGAGTCAGTGGGAAGTATGTCTGATGCTGAAGTGTGAGTTCTTCCTCTGCCCCTCACCTCCTTCGTGGGGTGTGCCCATCTGAAGTGACCCCATCGTAGCTATTCCTAGAGAAGCAGGCAGGTCTGTAAGGCCCTGAGACCTGGGATAGGGTCCCTGTCTGGGTCTGGGCATTTCTGCAGGCCTAGAGAATGAGAAATGGCAAAGCTTCTGCAGCTTGAGCTAGTCCCTCACACGCCCTTTCAGCACCTCCCGTTTGTTCTGTGCCCCCTACGATCCCCTCCCAGTCACCTTCTGTGGCATCTCTGTGATTGATGTCACAGCGGGGGTGGGAGTTGGTGAAGTGCCGCTCATCACACCCTTTCCCATCAGCCCTCAGCCAGAAACAACTGGGTAGGAAAATAGGGCAGAAGGAAATTAGCAACTCACAGTGGCTCGACATTCATCAGAACTGATGTCATCCTGTTTTTGCGCTCGTGGAAAGAGGAAAAAAATGAAGCCATTCCGGTGTGTGTGCCCTGCTGATCAGAGATGGGATGAGCACTGTGGCCAGAAGAAGTGATGTTCACAACTCATGGGATGTGGGTTGGAGAGCTTAGAAGCAGAATGGAAAGGGAAGTTGGAAAGAACTTCCAACTTCGTAGCCTTGCACGAAAGAGAAGGCTGGATCAATAGTGATTTTCAGCCCAATTCAACTCTGTGAACCCTTTGAGCCGCAATGACAAAGGGGCTGAGGACATAAACATGAACCATATCTCCAAGGTGGATTATTCATGTATGCAATCCCTGTTACTTGAGTACCTATTGCAAGGCAGGCATTGTGCTAGGGGCTAGGGCTGTGGGAACAAAACAGACCAAGTTCCTGACCTCATGAAGCTTACATCCTAGTGGAGGTGACACACAGTAACCAAGCAAACTCAGAAAAAACTTCAGTGAATGATGGGTGCTGAGTGAAGGGGAGGGAGAAAAAAGAAGGGGAGAAAAGAGAAGACAGAGAAAGGATAATATCATTGGAGTATCTGCATTCAGTAATGCTAACTAGTATGAAGTGGGCTTCTGTCATTTGCTTTCAGGAGAGTCCTTAATATGATATTTCTTCCCCTATTTCATGGATGAGCTTTCTAAGTATCTATACACAAGTAAAACTAAACCCAGAGCCTCTTGTTGTTCATTTGTTTAATAAAAACTTATGAAAAAAATGGCAGGAGCTGGGAAAACATAGATGGAGGACAATGGCAAAGAGAAGGTGGCCAGGGACAGCCCTTCAGGGGAGATAACATTTGAACAGGGACCTGGAGGAAAGGAAGGAATCTGCCTCACAAAGATCTTGGGGAAGAGAACTCCAGGAAGGGCACATTTTAGTGCGGTGGTAAGTTTGAGGAGCAGGAAGGAGGTGAGTCTGGTGGAGTTCAGTGTGTGAGGGAGGAGCAATACCTGAGGAAGTTAGAGGAAGAGATGGGAACCAGGACTTACAAAGCTGCTGGCAACTAGCTGAACTCTTCTCCTTCAAGGCTATACAGTAGAGGCAACCTGGAAACTGCCATAGAGCAACTGATGCAATTTGAGCAATAGCATGCCAAATGCAAATAAAATAGAGTTGTAGAACAAAGAGGAGATTAACCCTTCACTGGAGTTTTAGGAGAGCACAGAGACACTGTGGATTAGGGTAGGTGACCTTCGCTTAGGGTTATACTTTTACTCATTGGTGACATTTCTGGTGTTTGGGACCTAGAAGTTACCTTTTTGTACAACTCTGGGCAAGCGTCGTACTCTATGTGCAAAACCTCCCTTTCCCCACTGAACAGGTCAGTGGTCTTGTCTTGGGCTCTCTGCTGCTGCCCCTGTCTATACTTCTTTCATTGTAATTAGTGTTCTCTCCTATCCCTTTCGGTCCCAAGTACCTCCGGTTCTCAGGCTCTACCTCTTTTCCCGTTATCAAATTCTGCACTGAGGAAAGTCAGAGCAACTAATTCTCACTAAAGTATAAATGACCAAAGTGCTGACTGGGGTGGGAAAGGGAAGGAGAGATGAGCATTCTATCCCTAGGGTTCTCATTTAAGATGCATATGTAGACAAATTTTCTCTTTTAAAATGCAGATACTCTTAACAGGATGAAGCCCATTCACTTATAAAGCAACATTTAACATGTGTCTACTCTGTGCTGTACACTGTCTTATCTCTCACACCAAGATACTAAACTAACAAAGAATAACTTGTTCTTCTAAATATTGAATCATCAGCCCCAAGTCAAGATCCGATAATTCTGCTTTTAATAATCTAAAAGAAAAATTCCAAAATTTTATGCATGCTTTTACGCATAAAAACATGGATTGTAGTTATTTATAGTATTAAAAGGAAGAAAACTATCTAATAATAGGAGACTCAAATGAAGTTCCATCAATATGACAGATTATTATGTAGCTATTTAAAATTACATTGAAAGAGCATTTTATTAACACAATAAAATGCTTGCATGACCATGTTAAATGAAAAAAAAAAGCAAGATATAAAATTTGTTGCAGTATGACTTTTAAAGATGCAGAGAAAAAAGACACTTAAAAATTCACTAAAAATAGCTGAGTGTGGTTGCTCATGCCTGTAATCCCGACACTTTGAGAGGCTGAGGTGGGAGGATTGCTTGTACCCAGAGTTCAAGACCAACATATTAGGCAATATATTGGGACCTCATCTCTACAAAAATAAAAAAAGTTAGCGGGGCATGGTGGTGCGTGCCTGTAGTCTCAGCTGCTCAGGTGGCTGAGGTGGAAGGACTGCCTGAACCCAGGAGGTCGAGGCTGTGGTGAATGCCACTGCACTCCAGCCTGGGCAACAGAATGAGGCCTCGGCTCAAGAAAATAAAAATTCATTAAAAATATAGTGGTGGTTTTTCTAGGTGGTAAGATCATGGTCGATTTTTAGTTTCTGCATGTTTGTATTTTCTAAACTTTTTGTTCTGAGCATGTATTGCTTTTATGATGAGAAAAAGAAAGTTACTGTACTGAAGAAACAGCCAGCTCCCCCTCATTGCCAAGATCAACTGCATAGAGGGGAATGAGATAGGAGGGGACAGGACCACTTTATGGGCTAGAAAGCCCCTGTAAGCACCATGGGGTGCTGGGCTGGCAGTCTGAGGGCACTGGTCCTACAGGGGGTCATCAGAAAGAGTAGATACCAGGAGGTGGAAAGGCACAGGAGACTTGTTTTGGGGTCATTTCATCTTGCCTAGGCCAAGCCTAAGATGGGACAGGGACATCTCAGGGTTTGGACAAATGTAATCAAGTTTCTCATCCCAGACTGGCTACAAGGCTCAGTGGGTACATTCCTCACAGGCAGACTGAGCTTCTAATCTCAGCAGGCCTCATATTTCTTTTGCCATTTTTGTAACTTAAGTTTCCGTCGTTTGAGTAGTTTATCATCATCTAGCAGTGTTAACTAGCCGTGTGTTACTAAGAGCTGAATTTTCCAGGCTTGATGTTTATAAGGGCGCGCTCTTGAACTTTGCTCCTGAATCTTAAGTTCATTTCTTGAATGATTCATATCTTTCTTTCTCATTCTCCCAAAACAGACACACGCAGTGTCAAAGCCATCAAATGATTTTGCATAAAGTGATTTCTGGCTGGTCTCTCTCCACCCCCTGCCACCCCTGCAAAAAGAGATTTTTAAGTGAAACTGGAGATGGGGAAGGGTAGCAATGAGAGGCTGGAATCTGCAGCAAGGACCTCTGGTGTTAGGGCCGGGACTCCACCCGTCACTTCCAGCAGGCTGTACCAGGACACTCTGGGACTGGAACAGTCATGTAACCTTCCCAAGCCTCAGTGTCTTCATCTATTAAATGTACATAAACTCAGTGCTTGTCTTATCCTGCTCATCTCACGGCAGGTAATTGTGAGAGCAGGTGTGTGAAAGGACTCGCAGAGCCTAGAGCTCTTTACCAACGTTAATTATTAGCATGATGATAACGTTGGGGTTCGTAGTTCTAGAAGCAACTGCATAAGCTAACACTAGCATAAGCTAACAGACAATTCATCATCTGTGTTCTCTCCAGGGAGACAATGCCTTCATTCCACTGGCTGATGGGCAGACTTGGTAGTAAAATCAAATTATTCACACTCTTAAGAACTATTGAGGCCAGGTGCATTGGCTCAAGTCTATAATTCCAGCACTTTGGGAGGTTGAGGTGAGGGGATTGCCTGAGCCCACAGGTTTGAGAACAGCCTGGGCAACTTGATGAGACCTCATCTCTACAATAAATAAAAAAATTAGCCGGGTGTGGTAGCGCGCACCTGTAGTTCTGGCTACTTGGAAGGCTGAGGTGGAAGGATCATCTGCGCCCAGCAGGTCGATGCTGGGGTGGCTGTGAGCATGCCACAGTGCTGCAGCCTGGGCAGAGGAGTGAGACTTCAACTAAAACAAACAAACAAACAAACAAAAAACAAAGAACTATTGAGATCCAGTGCAGTGGCTCACACCTGTAATCCCAGCACTTTAGAAGTCTGAGGGAGGAGGATTGCTTGAGCTCAGGAGTTTGAGAACTGGGCAACATAGCGAGACCTCGTCACTACAAAAAAAATTTTTTTTTTAATTTAGCTGGGTATGGAGGTGCGCACCTGTAGCCCTAGCTACTCAGGAGGTTGAGGCAGAAGGATTGTTTGAGCCCAGAAAGTTGAGGCTACATTGAGCTGTGATCATGCCACTGCACTCCAGCCTGGGTGACAGAGTGAGACCCTAACTCAAAAAAAAAAAGGGGGAGGGGAAGACTAAGAAATATTTTGAATAGCAGTAGAGACAAATATTCTGAGAAAAAGTTATAATTCAATCCTTGTTCTTTGAGACCTTCTCTCAAATTCAGGCCAGGAAATTAGGAAGTCATTTCACCTCGATTATTAAGGTCATAAATAATGTGGGAGATGGCCAGGGAAGTGGGATTGAGGGGAAAACAGAAAGGGGAAAGTAAAATAGCACATTCAAACTGAACTGAAAATTTGCGTGCAATTGCAGGCTGTCTTATAAATAGTATTGTGAAGTTTATCATTACATTCATTTATATAAAACATAATTATTAAACTTCTACTGTGTGCAAGTACTGACAGGTCAATCAAAAAGACACACACAGCTGTTGCCCTCCTGGTCCTTAAAGCCTATTTGAGGAGACAACACATAATTATAACGCTACATTGTGCTGAGTGTTACAAAAGGGACATATAGGGTACAAGGAACACATCCCCGTCTTCTCTAGGGACTAGTAGATCACAGCCCAGAAAATCCTCACTGTGAAACCCCTCAACAAGTTACTACGGGAGCTTAGTATCAAGAAGGCATGAATATTCTCCTTCAAATTTTACCAAGCATTTCAAGCAAGGTAAACACAGTGACATAGAGCATTATAACATAAAGAACCCTAAATCTGAAAGTGGGATGCATGAATTTCAGTCCCACCTAACTGGAGACCACATGTCTTGGTTAATGCAGGTTAGGTTCTGATTACATTACATCTGTTGCTTGGTGCACTATTATGAGTGGGACTCCCTCCCCTTACTTTTAAAAAGTTTCCCGCTTTGAAGAATAAATTATATGGTCACCCTGATCAAATCCAGTTGATAGCTGTGTGTCTTTGAGACTTACACCAGAAGGAAAATAGAACCCTCTTCGGCTAGAGAGAGGAGAAAAGAAGTCAGAAGCAAGTGTCTGGTCTCACTTTCTGATTTCTCCCCATCTGCCCACTGTGGCTAAAACTCCCCAGAAGATAAGGAGAGATCAGAAATAACCAGAGACGCTTGTGGGAATCTAAGACTCATTCTGCAGGTCCCAGGCTGCCCAGAAGAATCCCAAGCCCTGGATGGAAGTTTCACACCAGCATGACTCTGCCTGCAGGGTAGCACAGCATGGCCACCATGCTTCTCTTCTGCAGCCGAAGTCTCCTGCACTTTTTCCCACTTCCTGACACCATTTTGGGAAGAAAAGAAGAGGAGGAAAGAGAGGTCCCTGATGGAGAGTTCGACCCTCTCAATCAGAAGAGCTGGAATTAGCTTTGTATGAAATATTTTAAGTGCTCCCTCACCTGCCATCAGCAAGAATGGAGACTTTAGAAGAAATAAGATCAGTTATAGGAAACAAAGAAATATCTTTTCTTCCCTCATCTGAGTAGTAAGGGTAAATATTATCCCATCTATACTCTTTAGAGCTCAGTAGAAGGCCAGGGGCAGCTTCAAATCGTAAGAAAAGGACAATAAACCCCTAGACTATTCTAATATAATCCTTCAGAAATATTAAAACACTTCCTGAAAGAATATTCATATTTATAGTTATCATAACAGGGAGGGGGAAAAACCAACAAAGGAATTTAAAGACTTGTCTTAGTCGACTACCGAGACTTGAGCAGTGATTTGTCTCCCTGTGGTATAATATTACAAGCTAGCCTCATTTATTACAAGGATTTAGTCTTCCTCCATGGCATTTTACATAGGCTACTGCCAGAGGTAAGCTAATAGATTGCAGTCTTTATTGATCTTACTCGAATAAGGAAATCCCAGTGTTTCAATCTTTACCAAATGAGCACAACACATCTTGAATAATTATATATCATTGCCTCATCTATTCTGCAAAGGGAGAAAAAGAGTCAACTTATCATTAAAATAGCTGGTATTGGAGGAATGTAGATTCAATTATTGAGTACCTATTTATTTAACTTGGGGCAGTTTGATAATAATTACATGAAAATTCCTAAAGTATTTTATTTTCTCCTTCCTTCCTTCCTTTCGAGTTGGGGGTCTCACTCTGTCATCCAGGCTGGAGTGCAGTGGCACAATCACAGCTCACTGGAGCCTCAAACTCCTGGACTCAAGTGATCCTCCCACCTCAGTCTCCTCAGTAGCTGGGACTACAGATACACACCACCATGCCCTGCTATTTTAAAAAATTTTTTGTGGAGACAAGGTCTCACTTTGTTGCCCAGGGCAAGTAATCCTCTTGCCTCAGCCTCCCAAAGTATTGGAATTACAAGAATAAGCCACTGTGCCCAGCCTAAATTCTCTAAAATATTTTCAAGAAAATACTGGTAGGTCAAAATTTTTGTTTATGAAGAGTGCTTAAGTGAAGCTGGGAATAAATGTATTTCTTTTTCTAAGTGAACAGAAAAATATATTCCTTAGAGTAACTTGTAAACATACTATTTCTGTATTTAGAGGAATATGTTATTTCTCTAAATATAAATATGTACATTTGTATTAAATACTGGTAGTGCTTAGTATTGGTTTCAAGAGGTTATCAAACACCATGATTACTGCATTTGTTAATATGGTCCCATCCAAAGCACTTTTTCTTTTCTTTTCTTTTCTTTTCTTTTTTTTTTAAAGTTAAACCACAATTTGCTTTTTCAAACGCTTCTCTGACTAGTGTTAAAAAAAAGTTGAAAATCTCTAAAACGTTGAAAAGATTTTGCCCTTTTCTCTTAATGGTGCCTTGCCAAGCAATCATTCTTTTACAAATATAGAGAGGAACGTGTTCTAGAATGATCTTTAAATGTAATTTGGCTCATTTTGGAGAATTGCACTTTGGAAAGCTGGTTGTAGGCCTTTGTTTGCTCTTCTGCAAAAATTTTTTTAAAAAAGTAGATTTCACTGGGTGGCTGGCTGTAGCTTTGCTGTAGTGAACCATTAAAAGGAAAAGTGGGTTCTAATTGTTAGACAAAGAGAATTAAGATCTGGACTCAGACACTCCTGGTAGATTTTCTGTGAATTAAATGAATAAACTTGGACATGGATGGATCAAATGCATCTATTAGCTGAGGTTTTTTATTTATTTATTATTATTATTTTTTTGAGTTGGAGTCTCACTCTGTCACCCAGATTGGAGTGCGGAGGCATGCTCACAGCCATGGCAGCCTCGACCTCCTGGGCTCACGTGACCCTTCTTTCTCAGGTTTCCAAGTAACTGGAACCACAGGCGCATGCCACCACGCCAGGCTAATTTACCAATTTATTTTAGAGATGAGGTCTTGCCAAGTTTCCCAAGCTGGTCTCAAACCCCTGGACTGAGGCAACCCTCTCACCTCTGCCTCCCAAAGTGCTGGGATTACAGGCGTGAGCCACTGTACCCAGCTAGTTGAGGCATTCTTAACTTGGATCTCACTGCCTTTCTATAAAAATAGAAAAACAAAAATAAAAACACACACACACAAGACCCAATTAAGTGATTCATTAAGTGCACTTTCAATGTCAAGGGTTGATCCAATCAGAGAACATCAGATGCTTGCAGCTGGTTCACCCAGGACTTATGTGCTTTGCACATACACATATGCATAACACAGAACTCATCTAAAAAGCGCTCTACATGTGTGGAGGGAAGATGAGTTAGCACAGAAAGACACTATCTAGGTTATGTTTCTGTTTATATTCGATTTCAGCTTGAGGTGTTCTGTTTATTTACCAAACATCCTATAATTTAATTAGAGATGTTTATGGAGAAATGGAGACTAAGTTTGAGATCCTCCATGTCAAGAAACCTGAGGATGGGACCACTTCCAAACAACAATAATGTAAACTTTCCAAGAAGGACTTTTTTTTTTTTTTTTTGAGTTGTAGTCTCTCTCCATCACCCAGGCTGGAGTGCAGTGGCACGCACACGACCACCCCAGTGTTGAGCTGCTGAGCTCAGGCAATCCTTCCAGCTCAGCCTTCCAAGTAGCCAAATCTACAGGCACGTGCTAACATGCCCGGCTAATTTTTTGTTTTGTTGTAGAGATGAGGTCTCACCAAGTTGCCCAGGCTGTTCTAGAAGGAGTTTTTTTTCTTCTTATTTTTCTTTTTTTTAAATAAAACTTAAAGGCTTCTGTGCAGTTAGCCATGGAGGATTTATTAGCAGTCCTTGGGCCTCACTGTGTCAGGGTCTGGTAGTATGGGAGATGAGAGGGTAAGTGGGTAAGAACCATTCTACAACAGGGTGAATGCATAACAGAGCTAAGCTAAGTAGGATGGAAGCAGAGAAGTGGGACTCTGCTTGTTTGAAAAAGACTTCCGACCTTGCACAGTATCTTATGCCTGTGATCCCAGCACATTTGGAGTCCGAGGCAGGAGGACTGCTTGAGCCCATGAGTTTGAGACCAGCCTGGGCAACACAGTGAGACTTTGTCTCTACAAAACAAAAGCAAAAACAAAAAACTAGCTGGGCATGGTGATGTGCACCTGCAGTCCCATCTACTTGGGAGGTCGAGGTGGAAAGATCTCCTGAGCTGCAGTGAGCTGAGATCATGCCATTGCACTCCAGCGTGAGGAACAGAGTGAGACCCTGTCCCCCCCACCCAAAAAAAGAAGTAATATTTGAGCCTAGACTTGAGGAGAGAGAAGGCATTCACCAGGTGAAGAGGTAGGCACAGTGCCCCAAACAGATAAATCAGTTTGACCAGAGAGCCATCCAAACTAGAAGGTATGTTGTTATGTACATTACACTGTCCATTGAACAGAAGAACAATGCACAGAGTCAGAGTAGAGCTGGGGATCTTGAAACAGAGCTAGAGAGATCGGTTGAGACCAGAGTGAGAAGGGCTCAAGTGGCATGTTTAATTTGAAATGTAACCTGTGGGTGACACAGAGCCATCAGAGTCTTTGAGCAAGGATGAAATGTCATCCAATTTGCATTTCAGAAAGATACTGACAGGAGTGTGGAGGATGGATTGGTGGAGGCTGTGATTGGAGGGAGCAAGAGCAATTAGGAGGCAATTTTAGTAGTCTAAATAAGTATCAGAGTCTAAACCAGAGCAGCTGCCTTCAGTTGACAAGGGCTCTCTAAGGGACCTGGGGCATAGCAGTGATTGTCTGGGGGTTTTATAGGCTCTAGAAACAATGCCTGGGTGTTTGGTGAATGAAGGGAGACCAACACAGAAAACACCCTCAGGAAATTTAGACTTTTTTTTTGAGTTGGGAATCTCACTCTGTCACCCAGGCTGGAGTACAGTGGCAGGATCAAGGTTCACTGCAACCTTGAATTCCTGGGCTCAGGTTGGCCTTCTACCTCAGCCTTCTGAATTCTACAGATGCCTGCCATCACACCCAGCTAATTTTTTTATTTTTCTTTTAGAGATAAGATCTTGCTGTGTTGCCCAGGCTGCTTTCAAACTCCTGGGCTCAAGCAATCCTTTCACTTTAGCCTCCCAAAGTGCTGGGATTACAAGCAGGAGCCACCATTCCCAGTCCAGTTTAGACTTTTTTTTTTAGCATTAACATCTAACTTTTTAAATCTCTTCTCCTCCTTTCTCTAGCATTGGCAGATGACTTATTTTCTTCCCTAGGAGGTGTTGAAAGCAAATGAAAATATCTCATTAGAAAATCACATGAAAAATAAATTGTGAATCCATGTCAACTCTCAGGTGTTTAGAGCTGAGAGTTATCACAGAGAGGACTCCCTTATGGAGAAGGTGTGTGAGGGCCATGTTACCTCTGTGGGGTGTATGGAATGGCAGACAGTGCTGGTAATCCAACTGAATGAGGGGCTCAGAATGTGGAGGGAAGAGTTACAGGGGAGAAGGTGGTGCAGTAATTTGACATTGCTTCTGAAGTAGATGACTGCAGGCTGTTTTACAGTAGAATGATTTTTTATTTTTCTGCTTTTAGTGGCGAAAAACTCTCCTACAGATAAAACCTGCCCACCTCTTAAATTTTATTTTGTGGTCTGCCCTTTCAAGCAGATTCAATTCATCAAAAATGGCTCCCAGCAACGTGGAAAGGGTGTTCAGTAGGAATCTCCATCGCTGGGAAATTTGAGTGTCTCTATTGGCTAGTTCTGGTATCACAGGTTGTGTGGTCAGAACTCAGCCCAGCCACAGGGAACTTCTTCTGAGCAACTTTGCTGTGTTCTGTAAGTACAGGGGCCCATGGGCTCACTGGGAATGGGCTTACATTGTAATTTAGTCTCCCCAGTTCATATTTTGTCTTCAAAGGAAGACTGAAAACTCTCTGAATAGAATGATACCCTGTCTTAGAAGTTCTTGGCACACTGTTTGGTGAGCTATTGTGTGGGCTCCCTGGAAACCCACAAATGGGCCAGGCTCTGTGTCACATATAACTGGGCCCATCCCACCGCATCTTCACCACACCACCCTGGAAGGAAAAACTGGACTGTTTCTGCAAATAACTTTTTCCACAATGTTCATAGGCAGCCATTTGACACAGCACACCTAACGTGACTGAAACACCAGGCAGTCTGCAGGCTCCTTGGGAATGGATATTCTCTGAGGGCTTTTGTGTTTACTAGAAAGAGAGGAGAATGCAGGCTGTTGGTGTACCTCTTACATCCAGGAAAATAATCATGAGTATAAATAAGAAATTTGTCACCCAAGTGTTCCCCTAGATACTTGCAATCATTGTGAATGGGAGAAGGAGGTATTAAAGAGAGAGACCTTGGTGGGCAGGAGACTAATGGGGAAAAAACAAAACAAAAACAACAACAGAGAAAACGAGTCTGGGTTCTGGGTGGTCAGTATGGCTGCTCAGTCCTGAAAAAGATCATCCTGTGACTCAGTGCTAGAGGGTAGCTGTCTCCAAAATGGGATGGACGTACCCTCCCTACTCTACAACCTGCCATAGTGTGGAAGGAAAATATTTGAAGTATGTACTCATCTTTGCATCTTGAATCCCTCCTTTTAAAAATGCCTACTTTTCTGTATATATTCTAATTATATTGCCTGTTCTAATTGCTATAATCTGAGCACAGTAGCATATATACATATTTTTAAAATAAATATTTGTTTATAGGAGGTGCCTGGTTTTCCCAATTAAAGCACACAATGAAGCCTGCTTGGAAATATCTACTATGGTACAAAACATCCATACATTAAAGTTCTGGTTTTCAAAGTGCTTACATTCTAATTAGAGAGCCCAAACTACACATACACATAAACAAACATGCATTAGTTGTTATTTTCCCAGATATACACATACAGCGAGCATGGTAATGACTCTCAAAGATCAGGACAGATGGAGGGAAAAGAATGAGTAGAACTTAAGTGAAAACAAAGACCCTCCATCTTGCCCTGTAATAAGATGGGTCTCTAGGGTCTGAGGCTGTTCTTCTTGTGTGGGTGAGAGTCTTCATACACCAGAGGGAAGGATTTTTAATGTCTCTGTGAAAGGAAATGGGAGGAAACACATGCATCTTCACATGGGCTGTCAAGAGCCATGCTGTTCTAGTGCCCTGGAGGCAGAGAGTATTATTACCAGCATAGGAGAAAGGCATTGAAAGCTCTGATAATTCCATTTCTCCGTGAAGGCAGCTTAATTTCCCATGTGAGCCATACCTGAGGTCTTTTTTCCAGTTAGTAAAAACTAAGTGTACAGACAGTCCAGAAGTCTGCAAAGTAAAGAGATTCAAATCCTCATGGTAGGTACCCAGGTCCTTGGAGTAATGTTCTTTCTGCAGAGAACATGGGTCAAGTTCTTTACATATATTATCCCATTTACTCCTGATACGCTGCACCTGTGAGTTGGGGTCTCCCCATTTTTTTTTTTTTTTTTTGAGTTGGAGTCTCACTCTGTCGCCCAGACTGGAGTGCAGTGGCCGCTTCCGGCCACCGCAACCTCGACCTGCTGGGCTCCTGCGATCCTTCTGCCTCACCCTTCCTAGTA